>NC_048578.1:26679406-26691906 GCF_013265735.2 Oncorhynchus mykiss | reverse complement strand
CATGAGGGGTAAAACAAGTCCTATATCGACATAACCTGAAAGGCCACTCAGCAAGGAAGAAGCCACTGCTCCAAAACCACCATAAAAAAAGCCAGACTACGGTTTGCAACTGCACATGGGGACAAAGATCGTACTTTTTGGAGAAATGTCCTCTGGTCTGATGAAACAAAATATAACTGTTTGGCCATAATGACCATCGTTATGTTTGGAGGAAAAAGGAGGAGGCTTGCAAGTCAAAGAACACCATCCCAACCGTGAAGCACAGGGGTGGCAGCATCATGTTGTGGGGGTGCTTTGCTACAGGAGGGACTGGTGCACTTCACAAAATAGATGGCGTCATGAGGTAGAAAAATTATGTGGATAGATTGAAGCAACATCTCAAGACATTAGTTAAAGCTTGGTTGCAAATGGGTCTTCCAAATGGACAATGACCCCAAGCATACTTCCAAAGTTGTGGCAAAATAGCTTAAGGACAACAAAGTCAAGGTATTGGAGTGGCCATCAGAAAGCCCTGACCTCAATCCCATAAAAAAATTTGTGGGCATAACTGAAAAATCGTGTCTGAGTAAGGAGGCCTAAAAACCTGACTCAGTTACACCAGCTCTGTCAGGAGGAATGGACAAAATTCACCCAACTTATTATGGGAAGCTTGCAGAAGGCTGCCCAAAACTTTTGACCCAAGTTAAACAATTTAAAGGCAATGCTACCAAATACTACTTGAGTGTATGTAAACTTCTGACCTACTGGGAATGTGATGAAAAAAATTAAAGCTGAAATAAATCATTCTCTCTACTATTCTGACATTTCACATTCTTAAAATCAAGTGGTGATCATAACTGACCTAAGACAGGGAATTTTTACTAGGATTTAATGTCAGGAATTGTGAAAAACTGAGTTTAAATGTATTAGGCTAAGGTGTATGTAAACATCCGACTTCAACTGTACGTTCTGATGTACGGCTGTCAGTCAATCAGTTCAGTTCTCAAACCACCCAGTATATAATATTCTACAAAGCCTTTTTTCCCAAGTACTGTATTTCGTTTTCTCAAACTCTCCATTATCTTCAATATCTGTCCTACTTTTTCTCAATTCTCCTCTCCTCTCCTCTCCTCTCCTCTCCTCTCCTCTCCTCTCCTCTCCTCTCCTCTCCTCTCCTCTCCTCTCCTCCCCCACCCTCCCTACCCTCCTCCTCTCCTCCTCTCCCCTCACAATCACAGTCTCACGCACACACACACACACACACACACACACACATTTTTTCACTTGCACATACTCTCACACACCCTCAAACCATACCGTAGTGGGTTAGAGTAGTTTGGTGGTGGAACTAGGGCAGTGCATTGGACAGGACATTCATTGTATTGGTAAAAGAACAGTGTGGGTTAGTTCCCTGTAGAGCTAATCCTACCGTAGTGGACCTGGATCAGTAACCTGACCTGGTTAGCCCTTTAGCTCAGTGGGCTACTCTGACAGTGTGGAATACCCCCAAAACCTCAGAGACACATGACTAGTTGGGGGCTGCGGAGCCTGAAGTGATGGTGTGTGTGTGTGCACGTGTGCGTCCATGTGTGTGTGTGTGTGTGTGCACGTGTGCGTCCATGTGTGTGTGTGTGTGTGTGTGTGTGTGTGTGCACGTGTGCGTCCGTGTGTGTGTGCGTCCATGTGTGTGTGTCTGTGTGTGTGTGCACGTGTGCGTCCGTGTGTGTGTGTGTGCACGTGTGCGTCCGTGTGTGTGTGCGTCCATGTGTGTGTGTGTGTGTGTGTGTGCACGTGTGCGTCCGTGTGTGTGTGCACGTGTGCATCCATGTGTGTGTGTGTGTGTGTGTGTGTGTGTGTGCATGTGTGCGTCCGTGTGTGCACGTGTGCGTCCGTGTGTGTGTGTGTGTGTGATGAATTAGCCTGATTTACGGTTTAGGTGATAGGGGCAGTCAGGAGGTAGCAGCGGACGGTTAGAGGGTGATGGATAGAAGGCAGAAAGAAACAGAGAAAGAAAGAAGGAAAGAAAGAAAGAAAAAAAAAGAAAGAAAGAAAAAAGAGAGAGGGAGCAGGAGGCCTACTTTCCTGATCTAGGCCATTATCTGTGTTAGCACTGGTGGGGCTTCATGAGGCTCTGTAGATCCTGCAGAACATTACCTTTATGTGTGTGTGTGTGTGTGTGTGTTTGTGTGTTTGTTTATGTGTGTGTGTTTATGTGTGTGTATGTGTGTGTGTGTGTGTGTGTGTGGAGGGGGGGGGGGGGGTGTTTGTGTGTGTTTATCTGTGTGTGTGTGCGTTCGCGCACAAGTGTGTTTCTGTGTTGCCGCAACTTTATCTGGTTGTGTGTATTTCTGTCTCTGTATTTTTTTGTTTGTGTATGTATGTGTGTGCATACGTGGATGTACAGTTGAAGTTGGAAGTTTACATACACATTAGCCTAATACATTTAAACTCAGTTGTTTTTTCTCAAATTCCCTGTCTTAGGTCAGTTAGGATCACCAGAATGATAGTAGAGATAATTATTTCTTTCAGCTTTTATTTCTTTCATCACATTCCCAGTGGGTCACAAGTTTACATACACTCAATTAGTATTTGGTAGCATTGCCTTTAAATGGTTTAACTTGGTTCAAACGTTTCGGGTAGCCTTCCACAAACTTCCCACAATAAGTTGGGCAAATTTTGGCCTATTCATCCTGACAGAGCTGGTGTAACTGAGTCAGGTTTGTAGGCCTCCTTGCTCGCACACAATTTTTCAGTTCTGCCCACACATTTTCTATAGGACTGAGGTCAGGGCTTTGTGATGGCCACTCCAATACCTTGACTTTGTTGTCCTTAAGCTATTTTGCCACAACTTTGGAAGTATGCTTGGGGTCATTGTCCATTTGGAAGACCCATTTGTGACCAAGCTTTAACTTCCTGACTGATGTCTTAAGATGTTGCTTCAATATATCCACATAAATTTACTTCCTCATGACGCCATCTATTTTGTGAAGTGCACCAGTCCCTCCTGCAGCAAAGCACCCCCACAACATGATGCTGCCACCCCCGTGCTTCACGGTTGGGATGGTGTTCTTCGGCTTGCAAGCGTCCCCCTTTTTCCTCCAAACATAACAATGGTCATTATGGCCAAACAGTTCTATTTTTTTTTTCATCAGACCATAGGACATTTCTCCAAAAAGTACGATCTTTGTCCCCATGTGCAGTTGCAAACCGTAGTCTGGCTTTTTTTATGGCGGTTTTGGAGCAGTGGCTTTTTCCTTGCTGAGCGGCCTTTCAGGTTATGTCTATATAGGACTCATTTTACTGTGGATATAGATACTTTGTACCTGTTTCCTCCAGCATCTTCACAAGGTTCTTTGCTGTTGTTCTGGGATTGATTTGCACTTTTCGCACCAAAGTACGTTCATCTCTAGAAGACAGAATGCGTCTCCTTCCTGAGCGCTATGACGGCTGCGTGGTCCCATGGTGTTTATACTTGCTTACTATTGTTTGTACAGATGAACGTGGTACCTTCAAGCATTTTGAAATTGCTCCCAAGGATGAACCAGACTTGTGGAGGTCTTCAATTTTTTTTCTGAGGTCTTGGTTGATTTCTTAAATTTTTCCCATGATGTCAAGCAAAGAGGCACTTAGTTTGAAGATAGGCCTTGAAATACATCCACAGGTACACCTCCAATTGACCAAATGAATGTCAATTAGCCTATAAGAAGCTTCTAAAGTGTTGCTACCTACCCTCATCACCTGGGGGTGACCCGTGGGTCTAGGGTTTCTGTGATAATGGTGTTGATGTGAGCCATTACCAGCCTTTCAAAGCACCTCATGGCTACGGACGTGAGTGCTACGGGTCTGTAGTAATTTAGGCAGGTTGCCTTTGTGTTCTTGGGCACAGGGACTATGGTGGACGAGACAGCCTATAGGGAGGAGGTCAGAGTCCTGGCTGGTTGGTGCCTATCAACCTATCCCTCAACGTAACCAAGAGTAAGGAGATGATTGTGGACTACAGGAAAAGGAGCACAGAGCACGTCCCCATTCTCATCGACGGGGCTGTGGTGGAGCAGGTTGAGAGCTTCAAGTTCCTTGGTGTCCACATCACCACAAACTAGAATGGTGCAAACACAACAAGAGAGTCGTGAAGAGGGCACAACAAAGCCTATTCCCTGTCAGGAAACTTAAAAAGATTTGGCATGGGTCCTGAGATCCTCAGAAGGTTCTACAGCTGCAACATCGAGAGCATCCTGACCGGTTGCATCACTGCCTGGTACGGCAATTGCTCGGCCTCTGACCGCAAGGCACTTCAGAGGGTTGTGCGTACGGCCCAATACATCACTGGGGTAAAGCTGCCTGCCATCCAGGACCTCTACACCCGGCGGTGTCAGAGGAAGGCACTAACAATTGTCAAAGACCCCAGCCACCCCAGTCATAGACTGTTCTCTCTACTACTGCATGGCAAGTGGTACCGGAGTGCCAAGTCTAAGACAAAAAGGCTTCTCAACAGTTTTTACCTCCAATCCATAAGACTCCTGAACATCTAACCAAATGGTTACCCAGACTATTTACATTGTGTGCCCCCCCCAACCCCTCTTTTAGCTGCTGCTACTCTCTGTTTATCTTATATGCATAGTCCCTTTGACCATACATCCATGTACATACTATCTCAATTGGCCCAACGAACCAGTGCTCCCGCACATTGTGTCCCACCTCCCGCCAACCCCTCTTTTTACGCTACAGCTACTCTCTGTTCATCATATATGCATAGTGACTTTAACGATACATACATGTACATACTACCTCAATAAGCCTGACTAACAGGTGTCTGTATATAGCCTTGCTACTCTTTTTTCAAATGTCTTTTTACTGTTGTTTTATTTATTTACTTACCCCCCCCCCCCCCCCCCCCCACACACACACACACATACCTTTTTTTCGCACTAGTGTTTAGAGCCTGTAAGTAAGCATTTCACTGTTGTATTTGGCGCACTTGACAAATAAACTTTGATTTGATTTGATTTGATAAAGCCATGACATTATTTTCTGTAATTTTCCAAGCTGTTTAAAGGCACAGTCATCAATTTGTGGAGTGGTTGAAAAACAAGTTTTAATGACTCCAACCTAAGTGTATGTAAACTTCCTACTTCAACTGTATGTGTGTTCATGAGTCAGTGCGTGTATGGGCTTTTGCCTTTGCGCCTGTGTGTGTGTGAGTCCTCACGTGCAGCTGGGAGCTCTTGCTTTATCACTCTCCTCATCAGTCATCTCCAGCAGTGCCCTAAGGGCCTTCATTATGTAAGAGAAACACCGCTGCAAAGTGCAAACCGACAACTCAGCCATAGCTACGCTGAAATAAAGCCTGTTAGGCCACCTATAACACAGACAGTACATTCAAGTTTAAAGTTGTGTTAGTTTTATATACGGGATACGCATGGTACACATCGACCAATGAAATGCTTACTTCTCGAAAATGCAACAACACTAAAGAAATAAGAAATATTAAATAAGAAATACTAAAAGATGGCCGACACAATACCCCATAAAGTGGAATTATGTTTTTTTAGAAATGTGTACAAATGAATGCAAAATTTAAAGCTGAAATGTCTTGAGTCAATAAGTATTCAAGTTCAACATAAAAAAATGTGCTTAACAAGTCACATAATATGTTGCATGGACTCAGTGTGCAATACTGGTGTTTAATATGATTTTTGAATGACTACCTCATCTCAGTACCAAACACATACAATTATCTGTAAGGTTCCTTATTGGAGCAGTGAACTTAAAACCCAGATTCAACCACAAAGACCAAGGGAGGTTTTCCAATGCCTTGCAAAGTGTTTCATTGATCACTGCATTGTTGGGCGCTTGCAAGAAAGACATTTCACTGTACTTGCGCACGTGACATTCAAAGGTGAAAGTCGAAAACTATTTGTAGATGGGTAAAAATAAAAAAAGAAGATGTTAAATATCCCTTTGAGGTGAAGTTGATAATTAGACTTTGGATGGTGTATCAATACACTACAAAGATACAGGTGTCCTTCCTAACTCAGTTGCAGGAGAGGAAGGAAACCGCCATGAGACCAATGGTGACTTTAAAACAGTTAGAGTTTAATGGCTGTGATAGGAGAAAACTGAGGATGGATCAACAACATTGTAGTTACTCAACAATACTAACCTAAATGACAGAGTGAAAAGAAGGAAGCTTGTACAGCAGGGGTGTCAAACTCAATCCACAGAGGGCCGAGTGTCTGGGTATTTTTGTTTTTTTTCCTTTCAATTAAGAGGTAGACAAGCAGATGAGGGGAGTTCCTTACTAATTAGTGACCTTAATTCATCAATAAAGTACAATTGTAGAGGCAAAATCCTCAGACACTTGGCCCTCTGTTGAATGAGTTTGATAAAAGTGCTGTACAGAATAATATTCCAAAATATGCATCCTGTTTCCAATAAGGCCCTAAAGTAAAACTGCAAAATACAAAGCATTATGTTTAGGGCAAATCCAACATATCACATCAATTAGTACCATTCTCCATAATTTTAAGCACGGTGGTGGCTGAATCAAGGTTATGGGTATGCTTATTGTCAAGGATTAGGGAGTTTTTAAGGATAAAAAGAAACAGAATAGAGCTATGCACAGGCAAAATCCAAGAGGAAAACATGGTTCTAACTGCTTTCCAACAGACACTGGGAGACAAATGTTTCTGAGTAGCCTATTTACAGTTTTGACTTTAATCTGCTTGAAATTCTATGGCAAGACATGAAAATGGCTGTCTAGCAATGACTAACAACCAACTTGACAGAGCTTGAAGATTTTTTTAAAAGTGCAAATTTGACCAAGAAAGACTCACAGCTGTAATCGCTGCCAAAGGTGATTCGAACATGTATTATAAACTGGGTGGTTCGAGCCCTGAATGCTGATTGGCTGACAGCCGTGGTATATCAGACTGTGTACCACGGGTATGACAAAATATGTATTTTTACTGCTCTAATTACGTTGGTAACCAGTTTATAATAGCAATTAGGCACCTCAGGGATTGTTGGTATATGGCAAATTACAAGGCTAAGGGCTGTGTCCAGGCACTCCGTGTTGCGTCGTGCTTAAGAACAGCCCTTAGCCATGGTATATTGGCCATATACCACACCTCCTCATGTCTTATTGTTTAATTGACTCAGGGGTGTGAATAGTTAGGTAAATGGGAAATTTCTGTATTTCATTTTCAATAAATTTGCTAACATTTCTAAAAACATGTTTTCACTTTGTAATTATGGTGTATTATGGGTAGGTGGGTGAGAAAAATACAATATTTAATCCATTTTGAATTCAGGCTGTAAGAAGAAAGAAGAAACCCAGACACTGCTCTTGCTAGTATCGCTACTCTTTATAAAGCTTCCCATATCGGCCTCAAGACCTTCCTCAGAGGGTTTTTACATTTATACCCTCATGTAGATTTTGCTCCATCCACATCCGTTCAATGTATCGAATGGGGTTGGAGTCTAGGTAAAATAAACACCTCTTACCAAATATAACAATGTGCATTTCATAAGTACTCTAATGAAGTGTGCACCTTTTGAATTTTGAATTCAGGCTGTAACACAACAAAATGTCAAATAAGTCAAGGGGTATGAATACTTTCAGAAGGCACTGCAGTCCAATATTTACACATGTAAAGTGAAGGGGGGGGGGGGGGGGGGGCAGTGTATAAACTGAGCAGTAGAAAAAAAAGTCTGGTAGCAGCAGTTGTGATGTGTGTGTAGCATGAATGTATATGTGTGTAAGTGTCTGTGTGGGTGTGTGCTAAGGAGCGGAGAATGATGGCTTGTTGGTATCAGACCTCATACTCTTAAAGGGAGTGCTCCTAATCTCAGTTTGTTACCTGTGTAAAAGACACCTGTCCACAGAAGCAATCAATCAATCAGATTCCAAACTCTCCACCATGGCCTAGACCAAAGATTGTAGACCTACACAGGGCTGGAATGGGTTACAAGACCATTGCCAAGCAGCTTGGTGAGAAGGTGACAACAGTTGGTGCAATTATTCGCAAATGGAAGAAACACAAAAGAACTGTCAATCTCCCTCGGCCTGGGGCTCCATGCAAGATCTCACCTCGTGGAGTTGCAATGATCATGAGAATGGTGAGGAATCAGCCCAGAACTACACGGGATGATCTTGTCAATGATCTCAAGGTAGCTGGGACCATAGTCACCAAGAAAACAATTGGTAACACACTACGCCGTGAAGGACTGAAATCCTGCAGTGTCCGCAAGGTCCCCCTGCTCAAGAAAGCACATATACATGCCCGTCTGAAGTTTGCCAATGAACATCTGAATGATTCAGAGGACTACTGAGTGAAAGTGTTGTTGTCAGATGAGACCAAATGGAGCTCTTTGGCATCAACTCAACTCGCCGTGTTTGGAGGAGGAGGAATGCTGCCTATGACCCCAAGAACACCATCCCCACCGTCAAACATGGAGGTGGAAACATTATGCTTTGGGGGTGTTTTTCTGCTAAGGGGACAGGACAACTTCACCGCATCAAAGGGACAATGGATGGGGCCATGTACCGTCAAATCTTGGATGAGAACCTCCTTCCCTCAGCCAGGGCATTGAAAATGGGTCGTTGATGGGTATTCCAGCATGACAATGACCCAAAACACACGGACAAGGCAACAAAGGAGTGGCTCAAGAAGAAGCACATTAAGGTCCTGGAGTGGCCTAGCCAGTCTCCAGACCTTAATCCCATAGAAAATCTGTGGAGGGAGCTGAAGGTTTGAGTTGCCAAACGTCAGCCTCAAAACCGAGATGGGGTAGAGAGAGATGGGGAGACAGGGCGACAGGTTGAGAAAAAGGAGAGGCTGACTTGGAGAAGATCTGCAAAGACGAGTGGGACAAAATCCCTCCTGAGATGTGTGCAAACCTGGTGGCCAACTACAAGAAACGTCTGACCTCTGTGATTGCCAACAAGGGTTTTGCCACCAAGTACTAAGTCATGTTTTGCAGAGGGGTCAAATACCTATTTCCCTCAATAAAATGCAAATCAATTTATAACATTTTTGACATGCATTTTTCTGGATTTTTTTGTTGTTATTCTGTCTCTCACTGTTCAAATAAACCTACCATTAAAATTATAGACCGATCATTTCTTTGTCAGTGGGCAAATGTACAAAATCAGCAGGGGATCAAATACTTTTTTCCCTCACTATATATATATATATAGATAGATAGATAGATAGATAGAGTAGTTTCCCTGTATCCTGCTGCGTCCAGTACAGTATATGATGTGAATTACATTTCTCTCTCCTTTTTCTCAACCTGTCGCCCTGTCTCCCCATCTCTCCCCATCTCTCTCTCCATCCCCATCTCTCCTCATCTCTCTCTCCATCCCCATCTCTCCCCATCTCTCTCTACCCCATCTCTCTCTCCATCCCCATATCTCTCCCCATCTCTCTCTCCATCCCCATCTCTCCCCATCTCTCTCTCCATCCCCATCTCTCCCCATATCTCTCTCCATCCCCATCTCTCCCCATCTCTCTCTCTATCCCCATCTCTCCCCATCTCTCTCTACCCCATCTCTCTCTACACCATCTCTCCCTCCATCCCCATATCTCTCCCCATCTCTCTCTCCATCCCCATCTCTCCCCATCTGTCTCTCCATCCCCATCTCTCCCCCATCTCTCCCCATATCTCTCTCCATCCCCATCTCTCCCCATCTCTCTCTCCATCCCCATCTCTCCCCATCTCTCTCTACCCATCTCTCTCTACCCCATCTCTCTCTTCATCCCCATATCTCGCCCCATCTCTCTCTCCATCCCCATCTCTCCCCATCTCTCTCTTCATCCCCATCTCTCCCCCATCTCTCCCCATCTCCCTCTCCATCCCCATCTCTCCCCATCTCTCCCCCATCTCTCTCATCCCCATCCCTCCCCCATCTATTTTTCCCCCATCTCTCCCCCATCTCTCTCTCCATCCCCATCTCTCCCCATCTATCCCCATCTCTCTCTATCTCCATCCCTCCCCCATCTCTCCCCCATCTCTCTCCATCTCTATCCCTCCCCCATCTCTTTATTCCCTCATCTATCCCCATCTATCTCTCCATCCCCATCTATTCCCCATCTGTCTCTCTATCCCCATCGATTCCCCATCTCTCTCTCTCTCCCTCCCCCATCTCTCTCTCATCCCCATCTCTCCCCCATCTCTCTCCATCCACATCTCTCCCCATCTCTCCCCCAATCTCTCCATCCCCATCTCTCCCCCATCTCTCTCTCCATCCCCATCTCTCCCATCTCTCTCTCCATCCCCATCTCTCCCCCATCTCTCCCCCATCTCTCTCTCCATCCCCATCTCTCCCCCCATCTCTCCCACATCTCTCTCTCATCCCCATCTCTCCCCCCATCTCTCCATCCCCATCTCTCCCCCATCTCTCTCTCCATCCCCATCTCTCCCCCATCTCTCCCCATCTATTCCCCATCGGTCTCTCCATCCCCATCTCTCCCCCCATCTCTCCATCCCCATCTCGCCCCATCTCTCTCTCCATCCCCATCTCTCCCCCCATCTCTCCCCCATCTCTCTCGCCATCCCTATCTCTCCCCCCATCTCTCCCCCATCTCTCCCCATCCCCATCTCTCCCCCATGTCTCTCTCCATCCCCATCTCTCCCCCCATCTCTCCCCCATCTCTCTCGCCATCCCCATCTCTCCCCCCATCTCTCCCCATCTATTCCCCATCTGTCTCTCCATCCCCAATCTCTCCCCATCTATTCCCCATCTGTCTCTCCATCCCCATCTCTCCCCAATCTCTCCCCCATCTATTCCGCATCTGTCTCTCCATCCCCATCTCTCCCCAACCTCTCTCTCCATCCCCATCTCTCCCCATCTGTCTCTCCATCCCCATCTCTCTTCCCATCTCTCCCCCATCTCTCTCTCCATCCCCATCTCTCTCCATCCCCATCTCTCCCCATCTCTCTCTCCATCCCCATCTCTCCCCATCTCTCTCTCCATCCCCATCTCTCTCCATCCCCATCTCTCCCACATCTCTCTCTCCACCCCCATCTCTCCCACATCTCTCTCTCCATCCCCATCTCTCCCCCATCTCTCTCCATCCCCATCTCTCTCCATCCCCATCTCTCCCACATCTCTCTCTCCACCCCATCTCTCCCCCATCTCTCTCTCCATCCCCATCTCCCCCATCTCTCTCTCCATCCCCAACTTACCCCATCTCTCTCTCCATCCCATCTCTCCCCCATCTCTCTCTCCATCCCAATCTCTCCCCATCTCTCTCTCATCCCCATCTCTCCCCATCTCTCTTTCCATCCCCATCTCTTCCCATCTATCTCTCCATCCCCATCTCTCATCCATATCTCTCTCCATCCCCATCTCTTTCTCTCCATCCATATCTCTCCCCCATTTCTCTTTCCATCTTTCTCCCTCTCCTCTTTCCTCCTTCTCCCATTCCTCTCCTCTTCCTAGCGGTCCCCTTCCCCCTGAGCCACAGGCTCTCCATGAAGGAGGTGTTTGACTGTGAGGGGAAGCCCAGAGTAGATCTGCTAAAAGCCCACCTCACCAAGGAGGGTCGTCTGGAGGAGGTGGTGGCCCTACGTATCATCAATGAGGGAGCCGCCATCCTGCGCCAGGAGAGGACCATGCTGGATATAGAGGCCCCAGTCACAGGTGAGGAGGGAGGGGGAGTGAGGAGGGAGGGTGAGGAGAGGAGAGTGGAGTGGAGTGGAGAGGAAGGAGAGGACCATGCTGGATATAGAGGCCCCAGTCACAGGTGAAGAGGGAGGGGGAGTGGGGAGGGAGGGTGAGGAGAGGAGAGTGGAGAGGAAGGAGAGGACCATCCTGGATATAGAGGCCCCAGTTACAGGTGAGGAGGGAGGGGGAGTGGGGAGGGTGGGTGGGGGGAGGAAGGAGAGGACCATGCTGGATATAGAGGCCCCAGTCACAGGTGAAGAGGGAGGGGGAGTGGGGAGGGAGGGTGAGGAGAGGAGAGTGGAGAGGAAGGAGAGGACCATCCTGGATATAGAGGCCCCAGTCACAGGTGAGGAGGGAGGGGGAGTGAGGAGGGAGGGTGAGGAGAGGAGAGTGGAGTGGAGAGGAAGGAGAGGACCATGCTGGATATAGAGGCCCCAGTCACAGGTGAAGAGGGAGGGGGAGTGGGGAGGGAGGGTGAGGAGAGGAGAGTGGAGAGGAAGGAGAGGACCATCCTGGATATAGAGGCCCCAGTTACAGGTGAGGAGGGAGGGGGAGTGGGGAGGGAGGGTGGGGCGAGGAAGGAGAGGACCATGCTGGATATAGAGGCCCCAGTCACAGGTGAAGAGGGAGGGGGAGTGGGGAGGGAGGGTGAGGAGAGGAGAGTGGAGAGGAAGGAGAGGACCATGCTGGATATAGAGGCCCCAGTCACAGGTGAGGAGGGAGGGGGAGTGGGGAGGGAGGGTGAGGGGAGGAGAGTGGAGAGGAGAGGAAAGAGAGGACCATCCTGGATATAGAGGCCCCAGTCACAGGTGAGGAGGGAGGGGGAGTGGGGAGGGAGGGTGAGGAGAGG
>NC_048578.1:26489406-26671906 GCF_013265735.2 Oncorhynchus mykiss | reverse complement strand
CTCGTTGTCTCATATCTCTCTCTCTGTCTCATATCTCTCTCTCATCTCTCTCTCTCTGTCTCATATCTCTCTCTCTGTCTCATATCTCGCTCTATGTCTCATATATCGCTCTCTCTCTCTCTCTGTCTCATATCTCTCTCTTTCTGCCTCTTTATCTCTCTCTCTCTCTCTCTCTCTCTGTGTATTCTGTTTTTTCTGTGGTCCAGTTGGGAGATATAAAGAACTGGCTTCTTCATTTCTGTGTGTTCTAGTTATCTCTTGTGTAAATACATTTTTATTCCATGTACAGTTCATTCAGAAAGTATTCAGACCCTTTGACTTTTCCCCCCCAAAATGTACGTTACAGCCTTATTCTAAAATGGATTAAATACAAACAAATCCTCAGCAATCTACACTAAATACCCCATAATGACAACACAAAAACAGGTTTTTAGAAATGTTTGCTAGTCTATTAAAAATAAAAAACAGAAATACCTTATTTACATAAAAATTCAGACCTTTTGCTATGAGACTCGAAATTGAGCTCAGGTGCATCCTGTTTCTATTGATCATCCTTGAGATGTTTCTACAACTTGATTGGAGTCCACCTGTGGTAAATTCAATTGATTGGACATGATTTTGAAAAGCACCCACCTTTCTATATAAGGTCTCACAGTTGACCGAGCAAAAACCAAGCCATGAGGTCGAAGGAATTGTCCATAGAGCTCCGAGACAGGATTGTGTCGAGGCACAGATCTGGGGAAGGGTACCAAAACATTTCTGTAGCATTGAAGGTCCACAAGAACACAGTGGCCTCCATCATTCTTAAACTGAAGAATTTTGGAACCACCAATACTGGTGAGCTGGTCGCCCGGCCAAACTGAGCAATTTCGGGAGAAGGGCCTTGGTCAGGGAGGTGACCAAGAACCCGATGGTCACTCTGACAGAGCTCCAGAGTTCCTCTGTGGAGATGGGAGAACCTTCCAGAAGGACAACTATCTCTGCAGCACTCCACCAATCAGGCCTTTATGCTAGAGTGGCTAGACGGAAGCCACTCCACAGTAAGAGGCACATGACAGCCTGCTTGGAGTTTGCCAAAAGGCACCTAAAGACTCTCAGACCATGAGGAACAAGATTCTCTGGTCTGATGAAACCAAGATTTAACTCTTTGGCCTGAATGCCAAGCGTCACGTCTGGAGGAAACCTGGCACCATCCCTATGGTGAAGCATGGTGGTGGCAGCATCATGCTTGGGGATGTTTTTCAGCAGTAGGGACTGGGAAACTAGTCAGGATTGATTTCCTTCACGAAAACCTGCTCCAGAATGCTCAGGACCTCAGACTGGGGTGAAGGTTCACCTTCCAACAGGATAACGACCCTAAGCCCTTAGCCAAGACAATGCAAGAGTGGCTTCTGGACAATTTCTAAAAACCTGTTTTCGCTTTGTCATTATGGGGTGATTGTGTGCAGATTGATGAGGGGGGGGGGGGGGGGGGAACTATTTAATCAATTTTAGAACAAGACTGTAACATAGCAAAATATAGAAAAAGTCAAGGGGTCTGAATATTTTCTGAATGCACTGTTTCTATACATGTACGTATCTATACATGTACGTATCTATACATGTACATGTATACATGTACATGTACATCTATAGATACGTACATGTATAGATACGTACATCTATAGATACGTACATGTATAGATACGTACATCTATAGATACATACATCTATAGATACGTACATCTATAGATACGTACATCTATAGATGTACGTATCTATAGATGTACGTATCTATAGATGTACGTATCTATACATGTACGTATCTATAGATGTACGTATCTATAGATGTACGTATCTATAGATGTACGTATCTATACATGTACGTATCTATAGATGTACGTATCTATACATGTACGTATCTATAGATGTACGTATCTATAGATGTACGTATCTATAGATGTACGTATCTATACATGTACGTATCTATAGATGTACGTATCTATACATGTACGTATCTATAGATGTACGTATCTATACATGTACGTATCTATAGATGTACGTATCTATAGATGTACGTATCTATACATGTACGTATCTATAGATGTACGTATCTATAGATGTACGTATCTATACATGTACGTATCTATAGATGTACGTATCTATACATGTACGTATCTATACATGTACGTATCTATACATGTACGTATCTATAGATGTACGTATCTATACATTTACGTATCTATAGATGTACGTATCTATAGATGTACGTATCTATACATGTACGTATCTATACATGTACGTATCTATAGATGTACGTATCTATAGATGTACGTATCTATAGATGTACGTATCTATAGATGTACGTATCTATACATGTACGTATCTATAGATGTACGTATCTATAGATGTACGTATCTATAGATGTACGTATCTATACATGTACGTATCTATAGATGTACGTATCTATAGATGTACGTATCTATACATGTACGTATCTATAGATGTACGTATCTATAGATGTACGTATCTATACATGTACGTATCTATACATGTACGTATCTATACATGTACGTATCTATAGATGTACGTATCTATACATGTACGTATCTATAGATGTACGTATCTATACATGTACGTATCTATAGATGTACGTATCTATACATGTACGTATCTATAGATGTACGTATCTATAGATGTACGTATCTATAGATGTACGTATCTATACATGTACGTATCTATAGATGTACGTATCTATACATGTACGTATCTATACATGTACGTATCTATAGATGTACGTATCTATAGATGTACGTATCTATAGATGTACGTATCTATACATGTACGTATCTATAGATGTATGTATCTATAGATGTACGTATCTATACATGTACGTATCTATAGATGTACGTATCTATACATGTACGTATCTATAGATGTACGTATCTATACATGTACGTATCTATAGATGTACGTATCTATAGATGTACGTATCTATACATGTACGTATCTATACATGTATGTATCATTGTACACTGAGTGGGCAAAAGATGAAGAACAGTGGTCTTTCCATGACACAGACTGACCAGGTGACTACAGGTGAAAGCTATGATCCCTTATTGATGTCACTTGTTAAATCCACTTCAATCAGTGTAGATGAAGGGGAGGAATCAGGTTAATGAAGGATTTATAAGCCATCAGACAATTGAGACTTGGATTGTGTATGTGTGCCATTCAGAGGGTGAATGGGCAAGACAAAATATTTAAGGGTCTTTGAACGAGGTATGGAAGTAGGTGCCAGGCGCACTTGTTTGAGTGTGTGAGGAACTGCAATGCTGCTGGGTTTTTCATGCTCAACAGTTTCCCATGGATCAAGAATGGTCCACCACCCAAAAGACATCCAGCCAACTTGACACAACTGTGGGAAGCTTTGGAGTCAACATGGACCAGCGTCCCTGTGGAACGTTTTTGACACCTTGTAGAGTCCGGCCTAACTAAATATTAGGAAGGGGTTCTTAATGTTTGGTGAACTCAGTGTATATATCTGTTGTGTTGTCATTGTCTCTATAATCCAGCTGGACAGGTTCAAGGAGCCTCCAGCGTTCGGACCCATGTGTGACCTGCTGTGGGCCGACCCACTGGAGGACTTTGGCAACGAGAAGACACAAGAATACTTCGGCCACAACACCGTCAGGGGCTGCTCCTACTTCTACAGGTAAACACAGAGACACTGACACGGCGACGCACCTACGCAGGCACACACACACACACACACTTCTAACGCAGGTGAGATCCAGTGTGATCTGTTGGCGTGATGTACAGGAGAAAGGTGTGGTACTGGAGGGGAGATGAAGGAGGGGAAACATGTTGTACTAGTTGACTACAAGCTGATTCAGAGATCCAACAACCAAAGAAACATTTGGATTTGTGGAACAGCTGTAACACTGGCCAGTTATCTCACAGATCCACACACACAGTTTCAGCGCTAAGCCATATCCCACAATCCCTAGGGAGACTGCACCGTTCTGTTTCCATGACGACTGGCTACTACTGCCAGATTGGGGAGTGATATTAAGATACAGTGAGGGAAAGAGAGCAAGAGGGAGGGGGAGTGAGGGAGGAAAAAGAGATGAATAAAATGAGAGACCAGAGGATTGACGTGATGGATAGTTGAGACTGTTGTTATTATATGGTGCTAAACAATATGGAGCCTACACCAGTCTACTGAGAAACATACAGTGCCCTCCTACTAGATCTGGTTCTGCTGTTTTTATTAGGGGCTCAATGATGACCCCTGGTGGTCATTCAATGTAAACTGTTTCAGACTATCCTCGTCTGATATAGTGCAGGGGTGTTCAGAATCAAATGTCTCTTGCTCTCATGTACACACACATTGATTCATACACAGCATAGTTTGGCTACTTCACTATGATGTTTTGATTTACACAGAGAGACACTAACACTCTCTCTCTCTCGCTCTCTCTCCAGTTACCCTGCGGTGTGTGAGTTTCTACAGACCAACAACTTATTGTCTGTCATCAGAGCACATGAAGCGCAGGATTCTGGGTAAGAGAAGTCCTACTTCTTTTTGGGTCATTGACAAACTGTCATTCTTCACATGGTGAGTGACAGAGTGACATTAAAGGGCTCTAACCTAATGTATTACCTTTAAAACATTCACCTGTCCACCCCAGTGTGTGTTGATTGATCCAGGGGTGGGGGTTGTGATGGCAACACAAACGGTTCAGTCCACCGATACAGCAGCGCAAGGTTTCATAATCAAATCAGTCAATTTATAAACAGTTATCCATCGTCAAGGCGAACTTAACCACACAACAACCATATATTTAACCCTACACCCCTGACGGTTGAATCCCCAATCTATGTAACTCTACTCCGTATCCCAATCCCTCGACCGTTTCCCTGTTCAGGTACCGGATGTACAGAAAGAGTCAGACGACAGGCTTCCCCTCCCTCATCACCATCTTCTCAGCACCTAACTACCTGGACGTCTACAACAACAAAGGTCAGGCACACGCGCACACACACACACACACACACACACACACACACACACACACACACACACACACACACAGACAGACAGACAGACAGACAGACAGACAGACAGACAGACAGACAGACAGACAGACAGACAGACAGACAGACAGACAGACAGACAGACAGACAGACAGTGTGTAACAGGCCTGCCCTCAGACAGACAGACAGTGTGTAACAGGCCTGCCCTCAGACAGACAGACAGACAGACAGTGTGTAACAGGCCTGCCCTCAGACAGACAGACAGTGTGTAACAGGCCTGCCCTCAGACAGACAGACAGTGTGTAACCGGCCTGCCCTCAGACAGACAGACAGTGTGTAACAGGCCTGCCCTCAGACAGACAGACAGTGTGTAACAGGCCTGCCCTCAGACAGACAGACAGTGTGTAACAGGCCTGCCCTCAGACAGACAGACAGTGTGTAACAGGCCTGCCCTCAGACAGACAGACAGTGTGTAACAGGCCTGCCCTCTCTCATTCTCTCACAGCGGCGGTTCTGAAGTATGAGAACAACGTGATGAACATCCGGCAGTTCAACTGTTCCCCTCATCCCTACTGGCTGCCCAACTTCATGGATGTCTTCACCTGGTCCCTGCCCTTCGTTGGAGAGAAAGGTGGGGAAAACGACCACTCTGAATATGTTCTCTCTCTTATTCTCTCTCTCTGACCCTCTCTCTTATTCTCTCTCTCTGACCCTCTCTCTTATTTTCTCTCTCTGACCCTCTCTCTTATTTTCTCTCTCTGACCCTCTCTCTTATTCTCTCTCTCTTATTCTCTCTCTCTGACCCTCTCTCTTATTCTCTGAATCTCTCTCTCTTATTCTCTCTCTCTGACCAACCCTCTATCTTACTCTCTCTCTCTGACCAACCCTCTTATTCTCTCTCTTATTCTCTGACCCTCTCTCTTATTCTCTCTCTCTGACCCTCTCTCTTATTCTCTGAATCTCTCTCGCTCTTATTCTCTATCTCTGAATCTCTCTCTTATTCTCTCTCGCTCTCTCTGACCCTCTCTCTTATTCTCTCTCTCCAACCCTCTCTCTTATTCTCTGAATCTCTCTCTCTTATTTTCTCTCTCTGACCCTCTCTCTTATTCTCTCTCTCTGACCCTCTCTCTTATTCTCTGAATCTCTCTCGCTCTTATTCTCTATCTCTGAATCTCTCTCTTATTCTCTCTCTCTCTCTGACCCTCTCCCTTATTTTCTCTCTCTGACCCTCTCTCTTATTCTCTCTCTCTGACCCTCTCTCTTATTCTCTCTCTCTGACCCTCTCTCTTATTCTCTATCTCTGAATCTCACTCTGTGACTAACTCTCTCTCTCTGACCCTCTCCCTTATTTTCTCTCTCTGACCCTCTCTCTTATTCTCTCTCTCTGACCCTCTCTCTTATTCTCTCTCTCTTATTCTCTCTCTCTGAATCTCACTCTGTGACTCTGTAACTCTCTCTCTCTCTGACCCTCTCTCTTATTCTCTCTCTCTGACCCTCTCTCTTATTCTCTCTCTCTGACCCTCTCTCTTATTCTCTCTCTCTGAATCTCACTCTGTGACTAACTCTCTCTCTCTCTCTCTGGACCTTTTTTGGAACACCATTATTTTTGTCTTACTGAGATTCAATGTCAAGGCCCAGGTCTGAAATAATCTGTGCAGAAGATCTAGGTGCTGCTGTAGGCCCTCTGGGCTCGGGACAGATGCAACAGATCATCTGCAAACAATATACATTTTTCTTCAGAGTCTCTCTCTCATATTGACTGTGCCCTCTCTCTCGCTCCACAGTGACAGAGATGCTGGTGAATGTTCTCAGTATCTGTTCAGATGATGAGCTCATGGAGAATGACGGAGAGGAAGAGGTCTATGATGGTAATCATATCTTTATAAATAGATACACATGGGAAGACCTGTTACATCCCAAATGGGACACAGACACTTTGATTGGTTCCATTTTTATGTCTATTCAACCTTCCTTTTCACTTCCTTGTTATTGGTGTCCCATGTTTTACTCCTCTGTGATTGGTTCCCTCCAGCCAATGCAGCGGCAGCTAGGAAAGAGGTGATCAGGAACAAGATCCGTGCCATAGGGAAGATGGCCAAAATGTTCCAAGTTTTACGGTGAGTGAGTTTATATTTACAGAGGCTTATGAAAGTATTCACCCCCTTGGCATTTTTCCTATTTTGTTGCCTTACAACCTGGAATTAAAATAGATTTTTTTGGGGGGTTTGTGTCATTTTATTTACACACCATGCCTACCACTTTGAAGATGCAAAATATTTGTTATTGTGAAACGATAACGGAATCGTTAAAACGGAAAACTTGAGCGTGCATAACTATTCACCCCCCCAAAGTCAATACTTTGTAGAGACACCTTTTGCAGTAATTACAGCTGCAAGTCTCTTGGGGTATGTCTCTGTAAGGTTGGCACATCTAGCCACTGGGATTTTTGTCCATTCTTCAAGACAAAACTGCTTCAGCTCCTTCAAGATGGAAAGGTTCCACTGGTGTACAGCAATCTTTACGTCATACCACAGATTCTCAATTGGATTGAGGTCTGGGCTTTGACTAGGCCATTCCAAGCCATTTAAATGTTTCCCCTTAAACCACTGAAGTTTTGCTTTAGCAGTATGCTTAGGGTCATTGTCCTGCTGGAAGATGAACATCCGTCACAGTCTCAAATCCCTGGGAGACTGAAACAGGTTTCCCTCAAGAATTTCCCTGTGTATATAGTGTCCTCCATCATTCCTTAAATTCTGACCAGTTTCCCAGTCCCTGCCGATGAAAAACATCCCCACAGCATGATGCTGCCACCACCATGCTTCTCTGTGGGGGATGGTTCTCGGGGTGATGAGAGGTGTTGGGTTTGCACCAGACATAGTGTTTTCCTTGATGTCCAAAAAGCTCAATTTTAGTCTCATCTGACCAGAGTACCTTCCTTCTTCCATATGTTTGGGGAATCTCCCACATGCCTTTTGGTGATCACCAAACGTGTTTGCTTATTTTTTTCTTTAAGCAATGACTTTTTTCCTGATCACTCTTCCATAAAGCCCAGCTCAGTGGAGTGTACGGCTTAAAGTGGTCCTATGGACAGATACTCCAATCTCCGCTGTGGAGCTTTGCAGCTACTTCAGGTTATCTTTGGTCTCTTTGTTGCCTCTCTGATTTAATGCCCTCCTTGCCTGGTTTGTGAGTTTTGGTGGGCAGCCCTCTTTTTGTGTGGTGCCCTCTCTTTGCAGGTTTGTGTGGTGCCCTCTCTTTGCAGGTTTGTGTGGTGCCCTCTCTTTGCAGGTTTGTGTGGTGCCATACTCTTTCCTTTTTTCTTTTTTTTTGTAACAGTATTTTTATTGGAATTTTACTATTTTCAGCCCTATTAAGAGATACAACAATAGAGACAAAGCACACAGAAAAAAACAAGAAAAACAGCACCCACTTACACATATCTATGCGTATATATATATATACAGTGCCTTGCGAAAGTATTCGGCCCCCTTGAACTTTGCGACCTTTTGCCACATTTCAGGCTTCAAACATAAAGATATAAATCTGTATTTTTTTGTGAAGAATCAACAACAAGTGGGACACAATCATGAAGTGGAACGACATTTATTGGATATTTCAAACTTTTTTAACAAATCAAAAACTGAAAAATTGGGCGTGCAAAATTATTCAGCCCCCTTAAGTTAATACTTTGTAGCGCCACCTTTTGCTGCGATTACAGCTGTAAGTCGCTTTGGGTATGTCTCTATCAGTTTTGCACATCGAGAGACTGAATTTTTTTTCCCATTCCTCCTTGCAAAACAGCTCGAGCTCAGTGAGTTTGGATGGAGAGCATTTGTGAACAGCAGTGTTCAGTTCTTTCCACAGATTCTCGATTGGATTCAGGTCTGGACTTTGACTTGGCCATTCTAACACCTGGATATGTTTATTTTTGAACCATTCCATTGTAGATTTTGCTTTATGCTTTGGATCATTGTCTTGTTGGAAGACAAATCTCCATCCCAGTCTCAGGTCTTTTGCAGACTCCATCAGGTTTTCTTCCAGAATGGTCCTGTATTTGGCTCCATCCATCTTCCCATCATTTTAACCATCTTCCCTGTCCCTGCTGAAGAAAAGCAGGCCCAAACCATGATGCTGCCACCACCATGTTTGACAGTGGGGATGGTGTGTTCAGCTGTGTTGCTTTTACGCCAAACATAACGTTTTGCATTGTTGCCAAAAAGTTCAATTTTGGTTTCATCTGACCAGAGCACCTTCTTCCACATGTTTGGTGTGTCTCCCAGGTGGCTTGTGGCAAACTTTAAACGACACTTTTTATGGATTTAAGAAATGGCTTTCTTCTTGCCACTCTTCCATAAAGGCCAGATTTGTGCAATATACGACTGATTGTTGTCTTATGGACAGAGACTCCCACCTCAGCTGTAGATCTCTGCAGTTCATCCAGAGTGATCATGGGCCTCTTGGCTGCATCTCTGATCAGTCTTCTCCTTGTATGAGCTGAAAGTTTAGAGGGACGGCCAGGTCTTGGTAGATTTGCAGTGGTCTGATACTCCTTACATTTCAATATTATCGCTTGCACAGTGCTCCTTGGGATGTTTAAAGCTTGGGAAATCTTTTTGTATCCAAATCCGGCTTTAAACTTCTTCACAACAGTATCTCGGACCTGCCTGGTGTGTTCCTTGTTCTTCATGATGCTCTCTGCGCTTTTAACGGACCTCTGAGACTATCACAGTGCAGGTGCATTTATACGGAGACTTGATTACACACAGGTGGATTGTATTTATCATCATTAGTCATTTAGGTCAACATTGGATCATTCAGAGATCCTCACTGAACTTCTGGAGAGAGTTTGCTGCACTGAAAGTAAAGAGGCTGAATAATTTTGCATGCCCAATTTTTCAGTTTTTGAATTGTTAAAAAAGTTTGAAATATCCAATAAATGTCGTTCCACTTCATGATTGTGTCCCACTTGTTGTTGATTCTTCACAAAAAAATACAGATTTATATCTTTATGTTTGAAGCCTGAAATGTGGCAAAAGGTCGCAAAGTTCAAGGGGGCCGAATACTTTCGCAAGGCACTGTATATATATATACATATATACATACATACATATACATACATACACCCATGCATATGCACACATATACGCGCACGCACACATACACACCCATACATACGTACACCATTTTCCTATTCCCGCTCGGTGCTTCTCTCACCCAATCACCATCATTGCGTCTCTCAATACATACATTTTAAACAAACTTACAAACAGAAATTAAACAAAAAAGCTCAGTTTAAACCAAGAGGTTAGGTTCCACACATGGAACGTACAGTGTAGTTCTGAAATACATAGATCCTTGCCATTCTAAGAGAATCCTTGCAGCATAATAGCTGATACCTCAGGTTCTAGGCAATTTAGATAAGGTTTCCATACTTTGTAGAACTGGTCTGTTTTAGAATGCAATGTACATGTCAGATATTCCAGAGGCACCCATTCAAATAGTATCTTATGCCAATCTTTAATAGAAGGAACCTTATCACTAATCCACTGTAAAAGGATGTTTTTCCTCGCTGCGAAGGTAAGGATGTTGTCTTTCCTTTTTTTAACAATGCTCTGTGGGATGTTCAAAGTTTCTGATATTCTTTTTTATAACCCAACCCTGATCTGTACTTCTCCACAACTTTGTCCTTGACCTGTTTGGAGAGCTCCTTGGTCTTCATGGTGCCCCTTGCTTTAAAAAAAAATAACTTTATTGAATTAGGCAAGTCAGGTAAGAACAAATTCTTATTTACAATGACGGCCTAGGAACAGTGGGTTTACTGCCTTGTTCAGGAGCAGTATGACACATTTTTAGCTTGTCAGTTCAGGGATTCTATCTAGCAACCTTTTGGTTACTGGCCCAACGCTCTAACCACTAGGCTACCTGCCACCTCTGCTTAGTGGTGTTGCAGACTCTGGGGCTCTGGGCTTGTGCAAGTTCTCCCACTTAAAAAGATGAGAGGCCTGTAATTTTCATAATAGGTACACTTCTACTATGACAGACAAAATGAGGGGAAAAAATCCAGAAAATGACATTGTAGGATTCTAAATGAATTTATTTGCAAATTATGGTGGAAAATAAGTATTTGGTCAATAACAAAAGTTTATCTCAATACTTTGTTTACATACCCTTTGTTGGCAATGACAGAGGTCAAATGTTTTCTGTAAGTCTTCACAAGATTTTCACACACTGTTGCTGGTATTTTGGCCCATTCCTCCATGCAGATCTCCTCTAGAGCAGTGATGTTTTGGGGCTGTTGCTGGGCAACATGGACTTTCAACTCCCTCCAAAGATTTTCTATGGGGTTGAGATCTGGAGACTGGCTAGGACACTCCAGGCCCTTGAAATGCTTCTTGCGAAGCCACTCCGTCGTTGCCCGGGCGGTGTGTTTGGGATCATTGTCATGCTGAAAGACCCAGCCACGTTTCATCTTCAATGCCCATGCTGATGGAAGGAGGTTTTCACTCTAAATCTCATGGTACATGGCCCCATTCATTCTTTCCTTTACACGGATCAGTCGTCCTGGTCCCTTTGCAGAAAAACAGCCCCAAAGCATGATGTTTCCACCCCCATGCTTCACAGTAGGTATGGTGTTCTTTGGATGCAACTCAGCATTCTTTGTCCTCCAAACACGACGAGTTGAGTTTTTACCAAAAAGTTTTATTTTGGTTTCATCTGACCATATGACATTCTCCCAATCTTCTTCTGGATCATCCAAATGCTCTCTAGCAAATACATTCATTAAAAATCCTACAATGTGATTCTCTGGATTTTTTTTCTCATTTTGTCTGTCATAGTTGAAGTGTACCTATGATGAAAATTACAGGCCTCTCTCATCTTTTTAAGTGGGAGAACTTGCACAATTGGTGGCTGACTAAATACTTTTTTGCCCCACTGTATGTGGACATTATATACTTTACTGTATATAGACTTTTCTATTGTGTTATTGACTGTACATTTGTTTATTCCATGTGTGTTGTTGTTGGTGTCACACTGCTTTATCTTGGCCAGGTCGCAGTTGTAAATGAGAACTTGTTCTCAACTGGCCTACCTGGTTAAATAAAGGTGTTCTCAACTGGCTTACCTGGTTAAATAAAGGTGTTCTCAACTGGCCTACCTGGTTAAATAAAGGTGTTCTCAACTGGCTTACCTGGTTAAATAAAGGTGTTCTCAACTGGCTTACCTGGTTAAATAAAGGTGTTCTCAACTGGCCTACCTGGTTAAATAAAGGTGTTCTCAACTGGCCTACCTGGTTAAATAAAGGTGTTCTCAACTAGCCTACCTGGTTAAATAAAGGTGTTCTCAACTGGCCTACCTGGTTAAATAAAGGTGTTCTCAACTGGCCTACCTGGTTAAATAAAGGTGTTCTCAACTAGCCTACCTGGTTAAATAAAGGTGTTCTCAACTGGCTTACCTGGTTAAATAAAGGTGTTCTCAACTGGCCTACCTGGTTAAATAAAGGTGTTCTCAACTGGCCTACCTGGTTAAATAAAGGTGTTCTCAACTAGCCTACCTGGTTAAATAAAGGTGTTCTCAACTAGCCTACCTGGTTAAATAAAGGTGTTCTCAACTGGCCTACCTGGTTAAATAAAGGTGTTCTCAACTGGCCTACCTGGTTAAATAAAGGTGTTCTCAACTGGCCTACCTGGTTAAATAAAGGTGTTCTCAACTGGCCTACCTGGTTAAATAAAGGTGTTCTCAACTGGCCTACCTGGTTAAATAAAGGTGTTCTCAACTGGCTTACCTGGTTAAATAAAGGTGTTCTCAACTGGCCTACCTGGTTAAATAAAGGTGTTCTCAACTGGCCTACCTGGTTAAATAAAGGTGTTCTCAACTGGCCTACCTGGTTAAATAAAGGTGAAATAAAAAATAAAAATAAAAAATGTAACTAATAATATGACTTCTGAAGGTAATTGGTTGTAATCTTATTTAGGGCTTCATAGCAAAGGGGGTGAATACATATGTATGCACCACTTTTCAGGTTTTAATTTTTTATGAAAGTTATTTTTTTCATTTCACTTCATGCCAAGGGGGATCAATGCTTTTGCAAGGCACTGCAAGTGTCCGAATGTGTGTAGAAGCATGTGAGACTGTGTATGTTCGTTTCTAATGTATGTGTGTGTGTGTTTTAGGGAGGAGAGTGAGAACGTACTGACCCTGAAGGGACTGACACCCACTGGCATGCTGCCCAGCGGAGTTCTGTCTGGAGGCAAGCAGACTCTG
Organism: Oncorhynchus mykiss; assembly: GCF_013265735.2. NCBI lineage: Eukaryota > Metazoa > Chordata > Actinopteri > Salmoniformes > Salmonidae > Oncorhynchus > Oncorhynchus mykiss. The sequence continues at coordinate 26,658,625 of NC_048578.1, read as the reverse complement.
CAGAGCGGTGAGTACACACACGCACGCACGCACGCACACACACACACACATATACACACCCCTCCACACACATACAGACACTGGCAAACAGGCCCACACACACATTCCCACTTTCTCACAAACGTTCTCTCTGTCTGCCTCTCTCTCTGCATCTGCCTATCTTTCTGCCTCTGCCTCTCTCTCTGCCTCTGCCTCTCTCTCTGCCTCTGCCTCGCTCTCTGCGTCTGCCTCTCTCTGCCCCTGCCTCTCTCTCTGCCTCTGCCTCGCTCTCTGCGTCTGCCGCTCTCTGCGTCTGCCTCTCTCTGCCTCTGCCTCTCTCTCTGCATCTGCCTCTCTCTGCCTCTGCCTCTCTCTGCCTCTCTCTCTGCATCTGCCTCTCTCTCTGCCTCTCTCTCCCTCTGTCTCTGCCTCTCTTTCCAGCTCTGTCTCTGTCTCTCTGCCTGACTGTCTCTGTCTCCCTCTAATTTGCTCTGCCTCTCTCGCTCTGCTGCTCTGCCTCACTCTCTCGCTCTGCGTCTCTCTCTCTCTGCCGCTCTGCCTCTTGCTCTCTCGCTCGCTCTGCCTCTCTCTCGCTCGCTCTGCCTCACTCTTGCTCTCTCGCTCTGCCTCTCTCTCGCTCTGCCTCTCTCTCTGCCTCGCTCTGCCTCTCTCTAACGCTCTCTCTACCTCTATTCCATGTTCGTCCTCTGTCAATCACTCCGTCACTCCTCACCTCACTACAGCTGATAGTACTTATAGCCTGGTATATGTGTGTGTGAGCTAACGCTAGCTAATGAATGTGCTAACACCAGACACCCTCAGCACTGAAGGCTGCAGTGCTGCTGTGAGGGTTTTGCATGAATAACCCTCACCCTTCTCTCACTCTCACTCTCTTCCTTCCTCCATCTCTCTCGCCATCCTCAGCTACCATTGAGGCCATTGAAGCCATCGATCCTGTTGAGGACTCAGAAGGTAAATTCCCTCATTCATCAACAATTAGAGTGAGTGTGTGTGTGAGATAATGAAAGAGGGGGATGAGGAATGGTGACCCATCTATGCCATACACTTACCCACAATGCATTGAGCTCTTCTAACAGCACTGCTCATGGTGAAGCATGACTCTTATTCTTTCTCTGCCTCACACACACACAGACTTCCCCACACAGTACGACAAAGTGACTAATCATGAGTGTGTGTCGGCTGGGGGAGGAATCTGACCCTACGATAACTCTAATATTGTCCCTACACACATTTTTTGTTTTACCTTTATTTAACTAGGCAAGTCAGTTAAGAACAAATTCTTATTTTCAATGACGGCCTAGGAACAGTGGGTTAACTGCCTGTTCAGGGGCAGAATGACAGATTTATACCTTGTCAGCTCGGGGGTTTGAACTTGCAACCTTCCGGTTACTAGTCCAATGCTCTAACCACTAGGCTACCCTGCCTCCCAAATACATCATCCCTACACAAATACATCGTCCATACACAACCCCTGCTATTTGGTTTTGTGCTGTGTGGAGCTTGTGGAGTTTTGCATTGGAAATGTGATGTTCCATGATCGACCACATTGTAAAAAAAACACAAGACTTGTACTAACCTTATCTTGTACTAACCTGGTTATCGTGTGTAGGAATTTCTTATCGTGCACTAAACTGGTTATCGTGTGTAGGAATTTCTTATCGTGCACTAAACTGGTTATCGTGTGTAGGAATTTCTTATCGTGCACTAAACTGGTTATCGTGTGTAGGAATTTCTTATCGTGCACTAAACTGGTTATCGTGTGTAGGAATTTCTTATCGTGCACTAGACTGGTTATCGTGTGTAGGAATTTCTTATCGTGCACTAAACTGGTTATCGTGTGTAGGAATTTCTTATCGTGCACTAGACTGGTTATCGTGTGTAGGAATTTCTTATCGTGCACTAAACTGGTTATCGTGTGTAGGAATTGCTTATCTTGTATGTAGCAGCAGGGTTGGGATCAATTCCATTTAAATTTCAGCCAATTCAGAAAGTAAACCAAATTCTAAATGTTCTTTAAGCATTGAAGAGATTTGGAAATGGAATTTCAATGTACCTCCCTGAATTGACTGGAATTTAAATGGAATTCACCTCAACCCTGGTAGCAAGTGCACTGTAACTACATTGTGTGTGTACAGTGCCTTGCGAAAGTATTCGGCCCCCTTGAACTTTGCGACCTTTTGACACATTTCAGGCTTCAAACATAAAGATATAAAACTGTATTTTTTTGTGAAGAATCAACAACAAGTGGGACACAATCATGAAGTGGAACGACATTTATTGGATATTTCAAACTTTTTTAACAAATCAAAAACTGAAAAATTGGGCGTGCAAAATTATTCAGCCCCCTTAAGTTAATACTTTGTAGCGCCACCTTTTGCTGCGAATACAGCTGTAAGTCGCTTGGGGTATGTCTCTATCAGTTTTGCACATCGAGAGACTGACATTTTTTCCCATTCCTCCTTGCAAAACAGCTCGAGCTCAGTGAGGTTGGATGGAGAGCATTTGTGAACAGCAGTTTTCAGTTCTTTCCACAGATTCTCAATTGGATTCAGGTCTGGACTTTGACTTGGCCATTCTAACACCTGGATATGTTTATTTTTGAACCATTCCATTGTAGATTTTGCTTTATGTTTTGGATCATTGTCTTGTTGGAAGACAAATCTCCGTCCCAGTCTCAGGTCTTTTGCAGACTCCATCAGGTTTTCTTCCAGAATGGTCCTGTATTTGGCTCCATCCATCTTCCCATCAATTTTAACCATCTTCCCTGTCCCTGCTGAAGAAAAGCAGGCCCAAACCATGATGCTGCCACCACCATGTTTGACAGTGGGGATGGTGTGTTCAGCTGTGTTGCTTTTACGCCAAACATAACGTTTTGCATTGTTGCCAAAAAGTTCAATTTTGGTTTCATCTGACCAGAGCACCTTCTTCCACATGTTTGGTGTGTCTCCCAGGTGGCTTGTGGCAAACTTTAACCGACACTTTTTATGGATATCTTTAAGAAATTGCTTTCTTCTTGCCACTCTTCCATAAAGGCCAGATTTGTGCAATATACGACTGATTGTTGTCCTATGGACAGAGTCTCCCACCTCAGCTGTAGATCTCTGCAGTTCATCCAGAGTGATCATGGGCCTCTTGGCTGCATCTCTGATCAGTCTTCTCCTTGTATGAGCTGAAAGTTTAGAGGGACGGCCAGATCTTGGTAGATTTGCAGTGGTCTGATACTCCTTCCATTTCAATATTATCGCTTGCACAGTGCTCCTTGGGATGTTTAGAGCTTGGGAAATATTTCTGTATCCAAATCCGGCTTTAAACTTCTTCACAACAGTATCTCGGACCTGCCTGGTGTGTTCCTTGTTCTTCACGATGCTCTCTGCGCTTTTAACGGACCTCTGAGACTATCACAGTGCAGGTGCATTTATACGGAGACTTGATTACACACAGGTGGATTGTATTTATCATCATTAGTCATTTAGGTCAACATTGGATCATTCAGAGATCCTCACTGAACTTCTGGAGAGAGTTTGCTGCACTGAAAGTAAAGGGGCTGAATAATTTTGCACGCCCAATTTTTCAGTTTTTGATTTGTTAAAAAAGTTTGAAGTATCCAATAAATGTCGTTCCACTTCATGATTGTGTCCCACTTGTTGTTGATTCTTCACAAAAAAATACAGTTTTATATCTTTATGTTTGAAGCCTGAAATGTGGCAAAAGGTCGCAAAGTTCAAGGGGGCCGAATACTTTCGCAAGGCACTGTATTACACGAGCGTGAGGATATGTGTGTGTGTATTAGATGAGTCTGTAACTGAGTTGTGGTCTGCCTCCCCAGCGATCCGAGGCTTCTCTCCTCAACATAAGATCAATAGCTTTGCGGAGGCCAAGGGTCTGGACCGGATCAACGAGCGCATGCCCCCTCGGCGTGACGCCGTCAACAGTGTGGGTGTCTCCATGGGCCGCATGAACATGGGGGAGCCCAACGGCACCGACAACAACAGCAATATACAGTGATGGACACACACACATTTATACATAAACACTAATAAACACACTTATATATAAAGTACATACCCACACATACACACATTTATACATAAACACTAATACACACAGATATAAAGTACATACCCACACATACACACATTTATACATAAACACTAATACACACAGATATAAGGTACACACCCACACATACACACATTTGACTTACACACTTAAAGTAAAACACACTTACGGTAAACATACTTAGACATGCACTTAAACAAGGATCATACAGAACACACAGTCAACATATAGACCTACACGTACACAGTAATGGTACACACACCATCCTCCTCCCCCTCCCCTGGCCTGTTGCTCCCCAGCCCTTCTCTCTACCCGTTTGACAAGACTGTGCCATGGATGGATCAGACCTCCTATCGGATAAACTGTGCTGCAGGTTCCATCACTCCCTGACCTGGTCACACACTACTACAGACCCCTGACCTGACCACCTGACCACACTACACTACGGAACACTCTACTGGACGTTCTGGAACACTCCAATGCAAAACAAAGAGATAATGTTCTGTTCTAATTGTGTAGTGGGGCTGACTGGGGGACAGATGTTACCTTTCTGTTATGTTGGGGGCAGAGGGAGGGTGGGGCTGACTGGGGGACCGATGTTACCTTTCTGTTATGTTGGGGGCAGAGGGAGGGTGGGGCTGACTGGGGGACAGATGTTACCTTTCTGTTATGTTGGGGGCAGAGGGAGGGTGGGGCTGACTGGGGGACAGATGTTACCTTTCTGTTATGTTGGGGGCAGAGGGAGGGTGGGGCTGACTGGGGGACCGATGTTACCTTTCTGTTATGTTGGGGGCAGAGGGAGGGTGGGGCTGACTGGGGGACAGATGTTACCTTTCTGTTATGTTGGGGGCAGAGGGAGGGTGGGGCTGACTGGGGGACAGATGTTACCTTTCTGTTATGTTGGGGGCAGAGGGAGGGTGGGGCTGACTGGGGGACCGATGTTACCTTTCTGTTATGTTGGGGGCAGAGGGAGGGTGGGGCTGACTGGGGGACAGATGTTACCTTTCTGTTATGTTGGGGGCAGAGGGAGGGTGGGGCTGACTGGGGGACAGATGTTACCTTTCTGTTATGTTGGGGGCAGAGGGAGGGTGGGGCTGACTGGGGGACAGATGTTACCTTTCTGTTATGTTGGGGGCAGAGGGAGTGTGGGGCTGACTGGGGGACAGATGTTACCTTTCTGTTATGTTGGGGGCAGAGGGAGGGTGGGGCTGACTGGGGGACAGATGTTACCTTTCTGTTATGTTGGGGGCAGAGGGAGGGTGGGGCTGACTGGGGGACAGATGTTACCTTTCTGTTATGTTGGGGGCAGAGGGAGGGTGGGGCTGACTGGGGGACAGATGTTACCTTTCTGTTGTGTTGGGGGCAGAGGGAGGGTGGGGCTGACTGGGTGACAGATGTTACCTTTCTGTTATGTTGGGGGCAGAGGGAGGGTGGGGCTGACTGGGGGACAGATGTTAACTTTCTGTTATGTTGGGGGCAGAGGGAGGGTGGGGCTGACTGGGGGACAGATGTTACCTTTCTGTTATGTTGAGGGCAGAGGGAGGGTGGGGCTGACTGGGGGACAGATGTTACCTTTCTGTTATGTTGGGGGCAGAGGGAGGGTGGGGCTGACTGGGGGACAGATGTTACCTTTCTGTTATGTTGGGGGCAGAGGGAGGGTGGGGCTGACTGAGGGACAGATGTTACCTTTCTGTTGTGTTGGGACAGGGGAAGGGTGGGGATTGGGGAGTGGAGGCATGTAGGTGAGAGGTCAACGGGGGCTAAGGTGGCATGCGGTGGAGGTACTACCTGTCCGTGATTTACAGTGTCCTCTTCTCATTTTAAAACAGGAAGTTGTGTCAGCCCTGTCGGTGGTTTACTTCATTCATTTTATTTGATAAGATATCTAGATAGGGAGATGGATAGTTGTCATGGCGGCTGTGAGTTTATTGGTGTATGCGTTTGCATCTGCGTGTGAAATTTGAATGCCATTTTCATCTGCAAACATACATGGTAGTGCTTTCCAATATGTTTTGCTACTAGTACTATATGATAATAACAGGACATTGAAATTAAGCATACTATTTATTAACTTCAAGGAAAAGATGAAGTTGTCAGAAGGTTCAAAATGCAGTCTTATTACCTGAGTGTTCTCCCATCCTATTAAGCCAATATGCTCCACTGGCCAGTTAGCCAGTGCTGAGGTGGCACACAGAGTTCACAGTACACTCACTACAACCCAGGTAGACGCTGCCTCTAAAGTCAGATAAACAAAACTGATCGTTCAACAGTTTTAGGGGTAATGTCTGTCTGTTCCACTCTTATGTTCTATTGCTGCCAAGTCAGATGATTTCCAAAACTGATCTTATTTCAGTTTTAAGGACAACTTTTTACCACTTTTACATATTTTACTTGCTGGGACTATCTACACTTCTATGTTCTATTGCTGCCAAGTTAATCATAGAAATATAAAGCATAGAATGGACACCTGTATCAGAGATTGAAATGTACAAACAACTATGATTGGCGGTTTTGTTGGCATGCAATCAGAATCAGCATGAGTGAAGTCTGTTCTATGCATTCCATTTCTATGGTGTCCTCTTATGTGCTGTCCAGTTATAACCTGAGTCGGCTGTAACTGGAGTAAGTCCCTATATATGCTGTTTTGTTCTACTTTGAAAATGAAATGGTGTTTTTGGCTGAGTGTGAACAGTGACTAACAGAAGGTTATTTATTTGTAAAGCATTTATAAACGCATCAGTGCATGCAATTAAGTTATTTGATAATAATAATGTGAAATTCTATTTGTGCCGTGTTTCAGTATGGTAAGTTATTTTTATCTTCTTGTTTCAAATTAACTAAGGGATGATATTTATTTGTGAAAAAAACATTTTCCAGTTTTTATTTTATTTTGGGATTTCGTTTTTTATTTCATTTGAGGTTTTTCATGACTGCATTATGAGTTAATGTATTGTTTTATTTTGATGCTGTACAGACTAGACGTTTGTATGAGGTGCCATGCGTTGTGACTCTATCGCTCCTCTCTTCTCTGATGTGCAGGAGTTGTTTTGAAACCTACACTTAGAAAAAACGGTTCCAAAACGGATCTTCAGTGGTCCCTATAGGAGAACCCTTTTCGGTTCCAGGTGGAACCCTTTTTGCTTCCAGGTAGAACTCTTTTGGGTTCCATGTAGAAAGAACCCTCTGTGGAAAGGGTTCTAAATGGAATTCAGAAGGGTTCTACCTGGAACCAAAAAGGGTTCTTCAAAGGGTTCTCCTATGGGGACAGCCAAAGAACCCTTTTAGGCACTAGATAGCACCTTTTTTTCTAAGAGTGTACAATAGTGTGAATGAATAACAGTACTATAAAAAGACACAGACTTACATTCAGGCAGCCAAAGCATGATTGCATGGTAAACTCATCTGTAAAAGCAGACACAGTTACAGAAGTTGTCTCAAACATTTTAAAGGAAAAATGTATTCTCTAATTCTTAAATTATATTCTTGTTATTTAATATTATCATTATTATATTTATAATTAACATTATTCTTAAGCTCTCTGCTAATTGCTCTTGCGTTTTGCTGATCCTTGTTTGGTCTCATTGTGCTTTATTTTGAGAGGTGAACTTACTGGAGACCTCGTGCCATATAGTTTGTGCCATGGTTCTCTCTCGGACTCCTTTATTACACAAACTGTAAGCATGCCCCATGGGACAAACCACTTTTTTACTCTTGAATAAAATATGCATGAACCTTTGGCATACTTCTGTTTATGGCCTGTCTCACGTCAGAGTTAGACGTTCATCCATGTTTCTCACACATCACATTTCAAAGTTGTTCCAGTTCCAAATGTTAAAGTGTTTAAGGTCAGGCATTAACTCTGATTTTTAAAGGTTTCTTTTGCTGGATTCTAACATGCAACCTTCTGAAACAGAGGCAGATGCTTACGCATCTCCATGCACAACGCCCTACGAAACCTACCTGAAGGTAACAGCGTTGACTGTTGCCCCTAGTGGCCGGTTTCCACGTCATCTCCCCACATCCTCAGACATGGATGGATGTCGAATTCTGTCTTTTATCATGGCTGATCTGACTGGTTTATTAACTCCTTCATACGCAGACAAACGCATACAGAAAGGCACCCACATGTGGACACACACACACACAACAGGCTCTTCCTGACATAATAAGGTCGGGGTCCAATCCATCAAGGGGATACATTTCAATTTGATTCATGAATTGGACATTTGCTTTATTTTCTCGGAAAAGAGGAAAACAAGTTCAATTGACTCCAGCCATGATCACCTTGTCGCTGTAGCTTCATTCACCTCAGGAAATAGGGGATTTAACATTCTACAAACACGTCATACAACAATTAGCCTGCTACGCACTAGCTCAGCACCGGGATTAGAACTATAGTTTCGTTTAATGTCAAGTCAAACAGCCGTTACATAGACAATGCCATCTACTACAGCTGTCTTTAGCAACCTCTGCAATGTGTTGAGAAAAAGTCCTGGCGTTTCATGCAGCTGCGTCGATGCGGCTCTACAGAGAGGAAGAGGCTAAACGAGACGTTTCATTATCACCAAAATCCGACCAAAATGATCCCAATGCGTTTCTATGGGGTTATTTTGGAACTAAACTTGTCGCCTGCCTTCGCACCTTTGGGAAGACTCCCGTTGTTAGGGTGGAGACATACATGTAAGCATTTCGTCATTGTATACAGATCTCTGCTCTCCACAAACCCAGCCAGTTGCCAGCTACACAAACAGCCTTCCCTCCCGCTCCCAGGTGTCCCGCATGGTATTCAAATCAGACCAGCTGACACTGCTAAACTGCATTTGCCTTTTAATCAGGATTGGAATGATTTTAGTTGCCTATTTCAAATAGTTTGTGTTGAGCTAGTTTATGGCCATTCCCAATTGACACCCCTGTTTAATATTAATCTCATACAGAAGTCCATACCTGGATAGGTACTGTACTTGCTGTGATGTGCTGTGTAATAACACATGTATAAGGTGTGAGTAGACTGGAGAGAGGTGGGTTGACCGAAACGTGTTAAATCACCTCCCGAACAGTTTATCATAAGAACACATACTGTATGGTTAATCAGAGACGTTAATTAAGACAGCTGTAGCAGTATATTAAAATAGTGATAAATTGGGTTATAAAAACACCCATGCCTCTTCCTCCACTCCTTGCTCCACTACTGTTACCTAGTACAGTACATCAACCCCTCTCTGTGGAATTGGTTTAGAGCGAACTTTATACCTCTCTGTCTTTATCACTTTTTATTTAGCTCTATTGGTCTTTATCGCTCATTGTGTGGGATATATTGCCTCTTGTAAACTGAAACTGAAACTATTACCCAAATTTGTACAACACAAAGGGAAGCAGGGAGAGAGTGAGAACACAAGTGGAAAATGAGAGGGAGAAGTGATAGCTCTGATTTATAATCTCTATTCATCTGATTTTCTATCAACACACATCTATTTGAATCTCTTTCAATCTGGAATTGTCTCTGTTGTTCTGTGTTCTGGAACTGGGATCACTCGAAACACATAAAGGTAAGCCTCAACAGATAAGCTACATAAAAAATGACAAATAAAGAATGTTTTCTGTATTTGAACTGAACCTTCAAATGATTCAGTGTCTAGATCTGACTATAGGACTGCAATTCCCTCATTGAGATATGTATTTATTGTGTATATATGAATGAATGCTCTTTAATTACCTGCTACTTTTATTTCTTATTCTTATCCATATTTTTTTAAACTGCACTGTTGGTTAGGGGTTCGTAAGTGAGCATTTCACTGTAAGGTCTATTCGGTGCATGTGATTAATGCAATTTGATTTGATATGATTTGAATCAGTGATAGTCTCCAGACGTAATATGTGGTATGAGAATGTAGTCATGGAGATGATGTATGTATTGTGGGTCGTTTTCACTACTCTGAAGTGCACGGGTAACATCAGGGCACCATTTAATAGTTCATGGGTTTTACTGGACTATAATTCTTCTTTCCTTCAATCTAATTCTAATATAAAGATGGTCCTCTTCCTTTCCACTTTATACAATGCAAAGCAAAGCAAAGCAAAGAGGGTTTCTCTTAAAGGGACACTTTGGGATTTTGGCAATGAGGTCCTTTATCTACTTCCCCAGAGTCAGATGGACTTGTGAATTAATTGAACATTTGCTTTTCAAAATTATTTTTTAACAGATTTCATATGGCAGGTAGCCTAGCGGGTAGAGAGCCGAGCAAGTTAGAGGAAGTTAGGTCGTTTTACAAGCCAGTGCTAACTAGCCTTAGTGCAGTGCAACGACTGGAATTCTATGGGTGTTATTGCACTAACGCTAGTTAGCACTGGCTTGTGAAACTACTGTACTTCCTTCATACTGGACACAGATACATACAAATAGTGTCCACAATTTAATCTGAGTCTGGCAAGTAGATTAAGGGCTCATTGCAAAAATCTCGAAGTATTCCTTTAAGTAGATTAGCCATTTTATTTGATTAACGATAGTCATATTCCCAGTCTTCCCCCCATGCAGGCATGCACTGGCCAATCGTAGGACTTGCTCACCTGTAGTTGACTTGAGGACCAGAAGATCAGGCTTTCCATTATGTAGTAATGTAAGAATGTGTCTTTGATTGCTATGCCAACATTGTACAATATTAAACAATGAAAAGATAAACAACGTGTTTGACTCTACCTTATAAACTTAAATCGGGTGCTGGATCCTGGTATATTATCCACAGAACAGAAATAGGACAGCACTCCAGTAAATAAACTGACATTGACATACAGTATGAGCCCTTCTTCAGCGTGCAAGGCAATGGCAATCAATGTCACAACAAGAAGACCTCACAGGTAAGCATAATTCTAAATACACAGTCAGTATTGGCCAAATCAAGAGATCCCAGCAGAGAGAGAGCTGTGGGGGAAACATGACAATCTAAGAAAGATACATGGTATCACGGCTCAGGCTAAGACTCAGATGCAGACACAGGAGGCGGATAGTACGAGTATCCGAGGTTATTATAGTACAGGGGCAGGCAAAACGTCCTAATCCAGAGTCAGGAAGGATCAGGACAGGCAGAAAGGTCAGAACTGGAAAGACTAGGAAAAACCAAAACTAGAGCACAGGAAACATGGGAACACGCTGGTAGGACTTGATGGGACAAGACAAACTGGCAAAGCCATCCCCTCTGCCCGAGCCGATAGCGGGGAGCAGGGGTCCGGTGGCGATCCACCTGTCGCCGATACCTGGATGTGGTCTTCAAAAGCATGGCCGGGCTCTCTTCTAGGGACAGTGACAGTGGCGGACAAACATCTGGGCGGAGGGTATGCTGACTTCTTCCTCTTGCTCGGTGAAGAGCGAGGGCTGGTATCCAAAGGAACACTCGAAGGACGAGAGACCAGTGGCCGAGCAGGGAAAGGTGTTACGGACGTATTCCACCCACACGAGTTGCTGGCTCCAGGTGGTGGGGTTGGCGGAGACGAGGCAGCAAAGAGATGTCTCTAGGTCCTGATTGGCTCGCTCCGACTGGCTGTTAAATTGGGTGTGAAAACCAGAGGACAGGCTGGCCGACGACCCAATGAGGGTGCAGAATGTCTTCCAGAACGAGAACTGAGGACCACAATCAGAGACCATGTCGACCGGAAGTCCATGGATCCAGAAGATGTGCTACACCATGAGCTGAGCCGTCTCCTTGGCTGGGGGTAACTTGGTAAGGGGAATAAAATGGGCTGCTTTAGAAAACCTATCCACCACCGTCAGTATCGTGGTGTTGCCATCTGATGGAGGAAGACCAGTAACAAAGTCCAGGGATATATGGGACCAGGGGCAGTGAGGAACAGGGAGTGGTTGAAGAAGGCCAGCCGTAACTTGCCGCAGAGTCTAATTTTGTGCACACACAGTGCAGGCGGCGACGAATGCGGAGACATCAGAAACCATGGAAGGCCACTAAAAGCATTGTCAGATGAAAGCCAGAGTCCAACGGGAGCCTGGATGGCAGGTCAGTCTCAAGGAATGTGCCCATTCTAGGACTGGTGCAACGGGCAGAGCCTGGGACAAACATCCGGTTAGCCGGACCCCTCCCCCCTTACGAACCAGGCTTCCCATGGTGGCTCCTTGGGAGGAGACAGCATTGCGGAGCTGATCCGAGTCTGCTGGGTCAGTCATGGCCAGTTTGTACTATCACGGCTCAGGATAAGACCCAGATGCAGACAGTACGAGTATCAGAGTTTATTATAGTACAGGCAAAAGGTAAGTCAAGGAAGGAAAAGGGTCGTAATCCAAATCAGAGTCAGGCAGAAAGGTCAGAACAGTGGGCAGGATCAGGGACAGGACAGGCAGAAAGGTCAGAACAGTGGGCAGGATCAGGGACAGGACAGGCAGAAAGGTCAGAACAGTGGGCAGGATCAGGGACAGGACAGGCAGAAAGGTCAGAACAGTGGGCAGGATCAGGGACAGGACAGGCAGAAAGGTCAGAACAGTGGGCAGGATCAGGGACAGGACAGGCAGAAAGGTCAGAACAGTGGGCAGGATCAGGGACAGGACAGGCAGAAAGGTCAGAACAGTGGGCAGGATCAGGGAAAGGACAGGCAGAAAGGTCAGAACTGGGAAGACTAGGAAAACAAAAACTAGAGCACAGGAAACACGGGAACACGCTGAAAGGACTTGACAGGACAAGACGAACTGGCAACAGACAAACAGAAAACGCAGGTATGTATACACAGAGGATAATGGGGGAGATGGGAAACACCTGGTGCGGTCTGGAGACAAGCACAAAGACAGGTGAAACAGATCAGGGTGTGACACACAGACACATAATACAATTACATTATGATGTCATTACCAAAGTGTTTGGCCTATTGATAACACTACAAACAACAAGAAAAATAACATTCCTCATTAAGGCCTACTGGGGCAAGAATGCACAAGTGGTCTATCCAATATGTCTCTCTGTGGAGAAGTAATTTATCCCCATCTCCTCCCCTACAAGGCCTTCACCAATTCAATGCCCATATAACACAAGGCACTTAGTTCATGATTATGGCTGTTGAAATGTCTGGCAACCTTTCAAGAAGTTGTGAAAATGACAAAAGGGACAGGTGTTTACTGATTATTTTTATGTTATATCTCTCATACTAAGTCATGGTGCTGTTATGTCTGTTCCTCAGATGCAACAGTTGGGAGGGGAGGAGAGTCTGGTCCCTCAGCCTCGTGGGAGTCTACCCAAAGCCGGTGCGATAGGATTGGCTATCATGGTGATGACGGCCATCTTGGTTTTGGAGCCTGAGAGCTTCTTCAGACACGTTGCAGCAGCGATACTCATCCTGACTGTGGGGCCCTCGCTGCATGGAGTGTTTCTTCTCATAGAGGAATGTCTTCATCATGCAACTACCCGGTGAGGGAACTTAACTTCCATACTCATAGTCATACTCACACCCACAAAACATGGTAGCTGAATAAATAGATCAATATTTACATATTACCTGCCTCCCTCTCTACCTCTCCCTCTCTCCTTTTCTCACCCCTCTATCTACCCAGGTACCGTGGTGGGAGGCTGGGTCAGATGGTGACAGCCTGTGTAGGTGTGTATACTCTCCTGGGTGTGGGGTTGGCAGCGCTGCTGTTTGGCCTGACTGAGCCACAGCCCTGGAGAGACCAGTGGAGCATGGTGGTCTTGGCCTGTGGCCTCTACCCTCTACTCAGAACCCTGGGAGTACTGGTGAGATAACAAGAGCCTGATCTGGAACTCTCACACACAATATGAACCAACACAGAACCCTGTGTGTCTCCAGCAGGGTTGGGGTGAATTCCATCTAAATTCCATTAAATTCAGGATGTTCCCTGAAGTTCCAATTCCAGTTATTTTGAATGCTTTACAATGAGGACAATTTGGAATTCTGCATCGACTGGAATTGAAATGAAATTGAACCCAACCCTGGTCTCAAGGATGGTTTTAATCATCAGTCTGGTGTGGGTCTCCAAACCCTCTCCTTTAAGCCACTAATAACATAGTTTAGCTTCCTGAAGCCAATTATACTGAATGATACTGTAGCTTACATGCTGCTGTAAAATGCTGACTGTGTGTTAGTGTGATTCTTGTTAGCTCACAAGAGTTGTGGTTTTTGATTGCTCATCATGGTTGTGGTTTCAGTAAATCCCAGTAAATATTTTTATACCAGATTCCCTGCATGTCTGTCTGTGATGTCTGTCTGTGAGTAATTCTGCATGTCTGCCTGTGAGTAATTCTGGTTATATCCCAGTTGATGTTTCTCTCTCCCATATCCAGGGTCCGTCTGAAGTGGAAGTGTCAGAGATTTGTGAGGAGAGGAAGATGAACGTGGCTCATGGCCTGGCTTGGTCTTTCCACCTGGGCTACCTCAACCTGGTGTTGCCTCGTGAGGAGCTCACACACACAAAGAAAATCATAACCTCTGGATTTGATGCTGATTAATCACAACGAACAGTCGGAGAGAAGGCTGTACTTATTTTGACAGGAGCATTTATTAAGCTTTTTTCTGTAACGTAACAAATACTGTATCATGTCAGCTGTGTGTATTTGTTTATCTGTATTTTTGTGGTAGGGTTGGAGGGTTCAATAGCAGAATTCCGTGCCTCACACACGGCAGGTCCGTTTGAGACCAGGGGTTCCAGAAAGCTCCTCATCCTCCTCCCTCTCAACGCCAACATCGCTCAGAAGCTGGAGGATGAAGACACCAACATCCGTTTCTATGACAACCTCCCCAACACAGAGATCAACAGAGCAGGGGTCAGGGGGCGTGTCTACAAGCACAGTGTCTACAGCCTATTGGACGAGAACAGACAGGTAGGTAGGGATTACCTTACAGTCAGTCACCTTCTCAAACACTATCCCAAAGTGAAATGCATTACACTGGCACCACCACGTGGTCAAACAGTGAATCAACAGTGAGTGGTTAAGAACCTCTGGAAAATTCAAAAATAATGTGGGAAAGCCCAACACGTGCACAACGTGGCCAAATGTGTGCACAATCTATAAACCCATTTGCAGATTTTTTTGGGTTGTTGCACTGAATTGCCTAATCCCAGCATTCCCTGTTTGTGTGTGTGTGTGTGTGTGTCAAATCAAATGTTATTTGTCACATGTACCGAATGCAACAGGTGTAGTAGATCTTACAGTGAAATGCTTACTTACAAGCCATTATTTGTTTATTTTTTTAAAGTATTTACTAAAAAGAAACTGAAGCAATATATATATTTTTTTAACAAATAAAAAAAATTAAGGAGCAACAATAAAATAACAGTAGCGAGGCTATATACAGGGGGTACCGGTACAGAGTCAATGTATGTGGGCATCAGTTAGTCGAGGTAATTGAGGTAATATGTCCATGTAGGTAGAGGTAAAGTGACTATGCATGGATAATAAACAGAGAGTAGCAGCAGTGTAAAAATGGGGGTGGGAGGACAATGCAAAAAGTCTGGGTAGCCATTTGATTAGCTACAGTGCCTTGCGAAAGTATTCGGCCCCCTTGAACTTTGCGACCTTTTGCCACATTTCAGGCTTCAAACATAAAGATATAAAACTGTATTTTTTTTGTGAAGAATCAACAACAAGTGGGACACAATCATGAAGTGGAACGACATTTATTGGATATTTCAAACTTTTTTAACAAATCAAAAACTGAAAAATTGGGCGTGCAAAATTATTCAGCCCCCTTAAGTTAATACTTTGTAGCGCCACCTTTTGCTGCGATTACAGCTGTAAGTCGCTTGGGGTATGTCTCTATCAGTTTTGCACATCGAGAGACTGAAATGTTTTCCCATTCCTCCTTGCAAAACAGCTCGAGCTCAGTGAGGTTGGATGGGGAGCATTTGTGAACAGCAGTTTTCAGTTCTTTCCACAGATTCTCGATTGGATTCAGGTCTGGACTTTGACTTGGCCAGTCTAACACCTGGATATGTTTATTTTTGAACCATTCCATTGTAGATTTTGCTTTATGTTTTGAATCATTGTCTTGTTGGAAGACAAATCTCCGTCAGTCTCAGGTCTTTTGCAGACTCCATCAGGTTTTCTTCCAGAATGGTCCTGTATTTGGCTCCATCCATCTTCCCATCAATTTTAACCATCTTCCCTGTCCCTGCTGAAGAAAAGCAGGCCCAAACCATGATGCTGCCACCACCATGTTTGACAGTGGGGATGGTGTGTTCAGCTGTGTTGCTTTTACGCCAAACATAACGTTTTGCATTGTTGCCAAAAAGTTCAATTTTGGTTTCATCTGACCAGAGCACCTTCTTCCACATGTTTGGTGTGTCTCCCAGGTGGCTTGTGGCAAACTTTAACCGACACTTTTTATGGATATCTTTAAGAAATTGCTTTCTTCTTGCCACTCTTCCATAAAGGCCAGATTTGTGCAGTATACGACTGATTGTTGTCCTATGGACAGAGTCTCCCACCTCAGCTGTAGATCTCTGCAGTTCATCCAGAGTGATCATGGGCCTCTTGGCTGCATCTCTGATCAGTCTTCTCCTTGTATGAGCTGAAAGTTTAGAGGGACGGCCAGGTCTTGGTAGATTTGCAGTGGTCTGATACTCCTTCCATTTCAATATTATCGCTTGCACAGTGCTCCTTGGGATGTTTAAAGCTTGGGAAATCTTTTTGTATCCAAATCCGGCTTTAAACTTCTTCACAACAGTATCTCGGACCTGCCTGGTGTGTTCCTTGTTCTTCATGATGCTCTCTGCGCTTTTAACGGACCTCTGAGACTATCACAGTGCAGATGCATTTATACAGAGACTTGATTACACACAGGTGGATTGTATTTATCATCAGTAGTCATTTAGGTCAACATTGGATCATTCAGAGATCCTCACTGAACTTCTGGAGAGAGTTTGCTGCACTGAAAGTAAAGGGGCTGAATAATTTTGCATGCCCAATTCTTCAGTTTTTGATTTGTTAAAAAAGTTTGAAATATCCAATAAATGTCGTTCCACTTCATGATTGTGTCCCACTTGTTGTTGATT
This sequence comes from Oncorhynchus mykiss, assembly GCF_013265735.2. Taxonomy (NCBI): domain Eukaryota; kingdom Metazoa; phylum Chordata; class Actinopteri; order Salmoniformes; family Salmonidae; genus Oncorhynchus; species Oncorhynchus mykiss. The sequence goes on along the minus strand of NC_048578.1, from coordinate 26,641,569 downwards.
CTTCACAAAAAAATACAGTTTTATATCTTTATGTTTGAAGCCTGAAATGTGGCAAAAGGTCGCAAAGTTCAAGGGGGCTGAATACTTTCGCAAGGCACTGTATTCGAGAGACTTTTGGCTTGAGGGTAGAAGCTGTTAAGAAGCCTTTTGGAACTAGACTTGGCGCTCCGGTACCGCTTGCCGTGCGGTAGCAGAGAGAACAGTCTATGACTGGGATGGCTGGCGTCTTTGGCAATTTTTGGGTCCTTCCTCTGATACTGCCTGGTATAGAGGTCCTGGATGGCATGAAGCTTGTTCACAGTGATGTACTGGGCCATACGCACTACTCTCTGTAGTGCCTTGCGGTCGGAGGCCGAGCTGTTGCCATAGCAGATGATGATGCAACCAGTCAGGATGGTCTCGATGGTGCAACTGTGTAACTTTTTGAGGATCTGAGGACCCATGCCAAATCTTTTCAGTCTTCTGACGAGGAATAGGCATTGTCGTGCTATCTTTACGACTGTCTTGGTGTGTTTCTGGGAGAGGCTGTTATCCTGGCACCACACTGCCAGATCTCTGATGTCCTCCCTATAGGCTGTATCATTGTTGTCGGTGATCAGGCCTACCACTGTTGTGTCGTCGGAAAACTTAATGATGGTGTAAGAGTCGTGCTTGGCCATGCAGTCATGTGTGAACAGGGAGTACAGGAGGGGACTGAGCATGCACCCCTGAGGAGGCTCCGTGTTGAGGATCAGCGTGGCAGATGTGTTACCACCTGAGGGAGGCCTGTCAGGAAGTCCAGGATCCAGTTGCAGAGGGAGGTGTTTAGTCCCTGGGTCCTTAGCTTAGCGATGAGCTTTGAGGGAACTATGGTGTTGAACGCTGAGCTGTAGTCAATGAATAGCATTCTCACGTACGAGTTCCTTTACTTCAGGTGGGAAAGGGCAGTGTGGAGTGCAACAGAGATTGCATCATCTGTGGATCTGTTGGAGTGTTACGCAAATTGGAGTGAGTCTAGGGTTTCTGGGATAATGGTGTTGATGTGAGCCATGACCAGCCTTTCAAAGCACTTCATGGCTACAGGTGTGAGTGCTACGGGTACATAGTCATTCAGGCTGGTTACCTTGGGGTTCTTGGGCACAGGGATGAGGGTGGTCTGCTTGAAACATGTTGCTATTCCAGACTCGGTCAGGGACAGGTTGAAAATGTCAGTGAAGACACTTGCCAGTTGGTCAGCGCATGCTCAGAGTACACGTCCTGGTAATCCGCCTGGCCCTGCAGCCTTGTGAATGTTGACCTGTTTAAAGGTTTTACTCACATTGGCTACGGAGAGCATGATCACAAAGTCGTCTGGAACTGATGCTGTCGCTGATGCTCTCATGCATTTTTCAGTGTTGCTTGCCTCGAACCAGCATAGAAGTAAATTAGCTCATCTGGTAGGCTTGTGTCACTGGGCAGCTCACAGCTGTGCTTCCCTTTGTAGTCTGTAATAGTTTGCAAGCCCTGCCACATCCGACGAGCGTCGGAGACGGTGTAGTACAATTCATTCTTAGTCCTGTATTGATGCTTTGCCTGTTTGATGGTTTGTCAGAAGGCATAACAGGATTTCTTATAAGCGTCCGGTTAAAAATCCCGCTTCTTGAAAGCAGCAGCTTTACACTTTAGCTCAGTGTGGATGTTGCCTGTAATCCATGGCTTCTGGTTGGGGTATGTACGTACAGTCACTGACGTCATTGACGTCATCAATGCACTTATTGATGAAGCCAATGATTGATGTGGTGTAGTCCTCAATACCATCGGCAGAATCCTGAAACATATTCCAGTCTGTGCTAGCAAAACAGTCCTGTAGCTTAGCATCTGCGTCATCTGACCACTTCCTTATTGACCAAGTCACTGGTACTTCCTGGTTTAGTTTTAGCTTGTAAGCAGGAATCAGGAGGATAGAGTTATGGTCTGTTTGTTATGTGTGTGTTTGTCTGTAGGCCCATCACTGTGTGGTGGAGTATGCCACCCCTCTGCTGACACTGTATAAGATGTCTCAGGAGAGTAGTGCAGGGTTTGGGGAGAGGGACAGGAGAGAGCAGGTGCTTCTGTTCTACAGGACTCTACAGGACATACTGGACCGCTCACTGGAGTGCAGGAACCGCTACCGACTCATCCTGCTCAACGGTTAGATGTCTGTCTTTCAGTCCGTTTGTCCGTCTGTCCGTGTGTCTCTCTGTCTGTCCGTCCGTCCTTCTCTCTTTCTCACTCTCATAATATAAGATTGAATGTCCTCCTATGTGCCTAATATTACGACCTATGGACCCTATGTAATTTCTACTTCTTGTAGATGAGCATGAGGATGACCCTCACTTCCTGTCCAAGGCCATTCTGAAGAACCTGGATCAGCAGGAGAAAGAAGAGTTCTATGTTCTCCCTGTCAACCCTCAGCCTGAGGTGGACCACCCACTCATCCCTCCCGCCACGATCCGCATAGATGACATGCACCAAATTGAGCCAATGAGCAGTGTACCATCACTCATGATCAGTCATGACATGCCGCATACACTCAGGGAACCAGACATCCTTTCTCAATATGGTGGGACAGGTCTAAGGAGATAAACACTCACTTACATTTTAGTAGATGCTCTTATCCAGAGCAATTTACAGGAGAAATTAGGGTTAACTGCCTTGCTCAAGGGCACATTGACAGACGGTCAAATCTTTGTTAGTTTACTATGTTTGTTTGTTTACTATAGTTAAACACTGGATGTTCGGGTTCTCAATGCAAAAAAAATGATATTATTATACAACAGAATTAGTTTTAAGGAAAATGAAAACAGTAGAAATACAATATATCCTGAACTGCTTAACTGAATATAAATGCTAGGTAATACATGTCAAGGAATTTAGGTTGCTACTGGTGTGTAGCTGTTTTTTTTAGCAGGATAATGTTAATTGTGTAATACAGTCCTATATTGGCTGTAACATTTAGTGTTGTTTATCTGTGATCAATTTGTGTGTCATGTATGCATAACTGATGTAGGCATATAATAACAACCCCGCTTATTCCTTACATTGTCTGCATGTTGTTCTATACTCTCCTAAGCTCTGTAATTTATCTGTCCGTACTGTGTGTACGTGGTTTGCACAGACGGAATGTGCATGCTTGAACCACGGTGTGAAGTAAACAGAGATAGAGAGAGAGAGAGATTCCATCTTTGCATGCCTGGCCGGGGCTAGGGAGTGAGCTGAGAGCTGAGCCTGGGCTGATCATTCAGAGGAGAACAGAACCTGAGCCACAAGTTATCAGGCATGTTATCTAGCTACAGTCAGTACCATATAAATATAATGAATTGAATGGGCTTGGACGCTCTAACCCTGGCAATTTGACTGGTAAACTCATGGGTAGACTCACAATGGCTGCCTGGTATTGAGATGTGATAATTTTCATGGTATTTTGGAATGTTCTATCAACTGATGCTGGATTGCCATGGTAATGTATAATGTTCATTAAAATAATGCTAACTGATGTGGCACATGCAATGGAATGTATTTCCTGTAATGCTAGTTGAATTGACTCAACAAATCACATCACAGATTGAAGGGTACACTTCTTGCTTTTACTTCCTGGCATGGGTCTAGGTCGAAAACATACAGGATAAGACAACAAGGTCATAAATCTGGGACCAGCACCATTGCTAACTAGCATAGCTAAGAGTTGTTGCAAAGAGTTATAAGATATTATACAACGGGTGGGTCTAATCCCGAATGCTGATTGGTTAAAACCGCATTCCAGCCGGTGTCTATTCCACAAGTTACCTCCGGCTAAATCTATGACGTTAAAATGCCTATTTACTCTTTTTCCATCTGACTGCGCAATCCACTGTCTCATCAGCCCAGCCAGGCAATTTATAAACTTGATCTCCACTATAAAAAGCATCTAGACATTATCTCACATTTCTTTTCGATTAACATTTCGTTTTCAACAGCGGAGATTTGTATAAACCTTGCTGTCTGTCTCTCTGACATTTGCAACATTGTTTCAATATTCAAATTCGATCTCCAGCTGTCCCATAGTACTGAACGTGTCAGGAGTCAGGATGGGACAGACAGGCAGGCAACGTTTCTCAGCCAGTTGAAATCATCAATAAGCTGGCATCATTTTTTATGGATATAAACAAAGAAATGTCAAATGAAAAAAGGTAGAACAAAATGAAGTGCAGTTAGTTTGCAGTCTTTCCAGCTTCAGTTTGAAGTCATTGTGTTAGTTGTGTTGCTGGCTAGCTCCTCTGAACAACAGTGTACTGACTAGGGAGCACATTTTCTATGCCAGGTGAAATCTGGCATCATTAGCCCATTGCTATGGATGTATCCTAATAAATGTATCTAGAAAACAGCTTAAACAAATGCAAATGCAACTACTTTGCTGTTATTCTGGCTGTACTGTTTGACGTGACTGTAAGTTAGCCGTAGTTGGCTAGCTAGCAGGCAAGGGATAAGAACGTTGACAGCCAGTATGACAATGGAACATTTAGAACAAACTACTGGGTCAGTCCATAGATACAGAACAAAAAGACTGAATGACTGGGTCTCGTCTCTAGCAACCGAACCAGCCGGCTTGGGTAGCAACCCTAGATTTGTGTCGGGACTATATCTCGTGGAAGGATGAAATAGTATAAATAATTCGTAAAAAAAAAAAAAAAAATGAAATAATTATTTAAATATGTTGATAACCCGTTGTATAAAAGTGATAATACCTTCGAAGCTGGTGTTTGGAGGATATATTGGCACGGTGAAACAAAGTACATATATATGGTGTCTGTGTGTGTTAGGAGAGCCTTAGGGCTCTAATCAATCCGTATCATGGATGTTCAGCTTTATAATTTAAAGGCAATGGTCCCGCGTTAGCGGAGACTGCATTCACGGGCAACGCTGCATACTGTATGTCTGCTCAATCAGAAATTACCTTTCAATTTCTATCGCACAATCTGCAACCCCTGAGGGATTGCTGTGTTGAGGATCAGCGTGGCGGATGTGCTGTTACCTACCCTTAACACCTGGGGGCGGCCCATCAGGAAGTCCAGGACCCAGTTGCAGAGGGAGGTGTTTAGTCCCAGGGTCCTTAGCTTAGTGATGAGCTTTGAGGGAACTATGGTGTTCAATTCAATTCAATTAAAATGTATTTATATAGCCCTTCGTACATCAGCTGATATCTCAAAGTGCTGTACAGAAACCCAGCCTAAAACCCCAAACAGCAAGCAATGCAGGTGTAGAAGCACGGTGGCTAGGAAAAACTCCCTAGAAAGGCCAAAACCTAGGAAGAAACCTAGAGAGGAACCATGTGGGGTGGCCAGTCCTCTTCTGGCTGTGCCGGGTGGAGATTATAACAGAACATGGCCAAGATGTTCAAATGTTCATAAATGACCAGCATGGTCCAATAATAATAAGGCAGAACAGTTGAAACTGGAGCAGCAGCACGGCCAGGTGGACTGGGGACAGCAAGGAGTCATCATGTCAGGTAGTCCTGAGGCATGGTCCTAGGGCTCAGGTCCTCCGAGAGAGAGAAAGAGAGAATTAGAGAGAGCACACTTAAATTCACACAGGACACCGAATAGGACAGGAGAAGTACTCCAGATATAACAAACTGACCCTAGCCCCCGACACATAAACTACTGCAGCATAAATACTGGAGGCTGAGACAGGAGGGGTCAGGAGACACTGTGGCCCCATCCGAGGACACCCCCGGACAGGGCCAAACAGAAAGGATATAACCCCACCCACTTTGCCAAAGCACAGCCCCCACACCACTAGAGGGATATCTTCAACCACCAACTTACCATCCTGAGACAAGGCCGAGTATAGCCCACAAAGATCTCTGCCACGGCACAACCCAAGGGGGGGTGCCAACCAAGACAGGACGATCACATCAGTGACTCAACCCACTCAAGTGATGCACCCCTCCTAGGGACGGTATGAAAGAGCCCCAGTAAGCCAGTGACTCAGCCCCTGTGATAGGGTTAGAGGCAGAGAATCCTAGTGGAGAGAGGGTAACCGGCCAGGCAGAGACAGCAAGGGCGGTTCGTTTCTCCAGAGCCTTTCCGTTCACCTTCCCACTCCTGGGCCAGACTACACTCAATCATATGACCCACTGAAGAGATGAGTCTTCAGTAAAGACTAGAAATTCTAGGGACAATTAGGAGGCTTGCGTCTTGTGACCGTAGGGTACGTGTAGGTATGTACGGCAGGACCAAATCAGAGAGATAGGTAGGAGCAAGCCCATGTAATGCTTTTTAGTTTAGCAGTAAAACCTTGAAATCAGCCCTTGCCTTGACAGGAAACCAGTGTAGGGAGACTAGCGCTGGATTAATATGATTACATTTTTGGGTTCTAGTCTAGTGTTGAATGCTGAGCTGTAGTAAAGGAATAGCATTCTTACATAGGTGTTCATTTGGCCAGGTGGGAAAGGGCAATGTGGAGTGCAATAGAGATTGCATCATCTGTGGATCTGTTAGGGTGGTATGCAAATTGGAGTGGGTCTAGTGTTTCTGGGATAATGTTGTTGATGTGAGCCATGACGAGCCTTTCAAAGCACTTCATGGCTACAGACGTGAGTGCTATGGGTCGGTAGTGATTTAGGCAGGTTACCTTGGGCACAGGGACTATGGTGGTCTGCTTGAAACATGTTGGCATTTCAGACTCAGACAGGGAGAGATTGAAAATGTCAGTGAAGACACTTGCCAGTTGGTCAGCGCATGCTCGGAGTACACGTCCTGGTAATCCGTCTGGCCCTGCGATCTTGTGAATGTTGACCTGGTGATTGACCATGCCTGAGCTAGGAAGCAGGTGACTGAGTCTGGGACTGGTTTGGGTGTTCTGGACTGACTTCTCAACCACTGAATATGCTTGGAGGACAAAACGTTGTGACAGAAATAGGGCACATCAGTGATATATGGTGCATTTGATTAATTTACTTAATTAGGTCAATCATTTGAGACCCTGTGAATACCTGTTCTCAATCTGATGAGGAAGCTGATATCTGTGAGCAAACACACACAAACATGGACACACGCACTCACACACAAACACATGGGAAATGCAAGCAGAGTGGCTGTCTGCAACAGCCCAGCCAGACACAGTGGTAAGCCCCACAGACCCACACATTATGTGGTTTCCCTTCACTTCCATAGAAAGATAGTAAACTCCCTCTTTACTGATGTCATAATGGTAGCCAGATCCTCACATGATCTGGGCAGGGCTGGTGTACAGGTATAGTCACAAAAGGGGAAAAGTCCCTTTCTGTGACTCATAACTGAACTATTTTACAGTCAGACTCCTTCCTGGGGCACAGATCTAGCCATAGATTCTGAAAAAGTCCAACATGTGAGTTTAAAAATAGCACATAAGTCTATATATAAGTCAGTTAAGAACAAATTCTTATTTACAATGACAGCCTACCCCAGCCAATCCCAGACGACGCTGGGCCAATTGTGCGCCACCCAATGGACTCCCAATCACAGCCAGATGTGATATAGCCCAGATTTGAACCAGGGACTGTAGTGACACTTCTTGTGCTGAGATGCAGTGCCTTAGGCCACTGCGCCACTCAAGAGCCCAAGAGCTGTTTGGTGAGAAAACATTGACTCTTCTAGATACGCATTGATTTCAACATGTCTGAAACACTTGTGTGAGTGTTGAAAGGGCCCAGGGTGAGAGGGAAACAGAGAGGAGAGCAGGAAGGGAGGATCCAAGGTTCAGGGGAAATCCACTTCCTGCCTGGTCAGTGAGTATCAGGCCATGTGATGTGATTCACCTGTGACTCAGCCCAGGTAGTGGCTAGCTGGGCTGGCCTGGTCTAGATTCACAGGCACAGGTAGGGAACAGAACAGTGAGTGTTTTCCAGTGTATTCCAGAACCTACAGGTCACATACTTATGAAAGGATTCATCAAAAGGGAATCAAGACAACCATTTCCAATATCCAATACGATCATTTTTAGGGGGCTACCTTTTTAGGCCTAAATTAGGTATCCATAATTCTGTCATCAGTTGAAAATACACTATGAGATCAGAAGAATCTTTGTTTAGAACAAAACAAAACAATTTGTTCTAAATATGAGTAATTGTTTATTTTCATTTTCTTGATAACCTAACAAAATATGCCTGTCAAATAGCATTCATTGCACAGAAAACAGAATACTGGATAAAAGAGGGGATATTATCAGTATTGAGTAGCCAGCCAATGCAACGTCTAGGCATGTTGCGTGAGGCTGATTCAACCCGGTTCAACAGTTGCTCGCTTTCGCGCTGCTATGGTAACCAAGAAGGCGGTCCCACACGTGATCAAACTCAGCTGATGCAACCAAGGAGTATTTAAACACAGAGAGAGCTCCAATGACCACAATCAACTGACTTCTACATGGAGAGAATAGATAGAAAACGTGTATCACTGAGTGGAGTATTGGAGATAGAGAGACGGTCAAAATGGTCTATACCCCGGCACTGGTCCTCGGACACGGAATACCGATTGTGTCTGAAGAGGATAACATTGTCGAACTGATGAGAAAGTTTCTCTGTCAAATCACTTCGAGCGACAACAAATATGTGCGTCGAGGCAGCATTGAAAGTTCCGAATTCATCAAGGAAATAAACTCAAGTAAGTCTCTGTTCTGAAATCTAAGTATGTATTTCATCAGATGTACTGTACTAAATAATGGCTTTTGATAACCATTCCAATTAATATTTTGTGAATTTATAGGCCTTTTGACAAACTTTGTTGATGACCATAATGGAAACAAGTATTTTTATTTTGTAATCCTCGGCAACTTTGGTATATGTATCTGTTGCCTGGTGTAACATGTATTTTCCAAGCGGCCACAGTAGCCGTGATACAATGCAGCTGATGCTGCCAGATAGTTTACTGTAGCCGACAGCTCACGACTGTATCAGTTGATGATCTGTTCTAAGAAGTTAATTGACCTGAGCTCTGTCTCCTAGTTTAAAGTGGCTGATACATTGCCTTATTTTTACGATAAATTCCCTATTACAATGTTACTAAGTATGTAATATTCGAAATCTATAGTGCAACACATGTTTAGGACTAATTATCAAAATAATGACATTTTTAAGATGGTTTGAAATGTAATGTTGCAATGTTCTTGAATAGCCTGAATAACTAAGTAGGTCAAAAAGTCTTGGCATATATAGATATAAGGCCTAAATATAGCCCCTGCCAAATGTCTGCAATACTAAAGTATAGGCTGTGCAACTTCAACTCCTGGTTGATCAGCAATATTGATATCAACACACCATTCTCTTTTTTCAGGTCTGGACTCTGAAACGGCTCCCGACTGTGAAGAGAGAATACTCCATCAGGACATGACCAGGCAGATAGTGCGTTGTCTCTCTGAAGCTAAAGAATCCAGTCTGCGGTGCCGGATACTACTGCTTCCCCGCACGCTGACCGCCAATGTTGCCCTGGATGTGGTGCGTTCCTCAGCGGGAGAGCCGTGCGGGCTCCGCGGGGCCTTCATACAGGTCTATTTGGAGACACAACTGGGCCAACAGCTGCAAATGCTGGGCACTATAACACCCGACCCGACTGTCACTCCTACTTTCGAGCTGTCCGTCGTGTTCAAGCTGGACAAAGACTGTTGGCCGCTTCTCAAGCACATATTTGTTACCGACAAGGTGTTGAAACTACGACCCCAGTACCGACTGGTCAAGAAGAAATTGTATTCCTCTGCGAGCCCCGTCATACATGAGTTCTGCTGAGACAATTTCTTATCAGGAATCAACACGTGGCCTATAATTCTCGACATTCCAGTTAGGAGAAAAAGCTGTTGCACCACTGTCTTTTTTCAGTGTACTAAATATATGTTAGTGTACACTACTGTATTGGAGAGTTGACATTAAATTAATGTTTTGCACTGGAATATCACTGAAGAACAGTCAGTTCAATTGTGAAAAGAGATCATTTTGTATTGTTTGAAAAGGAAGGACTTGATACCCTGAAATTTGAGTTGACATAGAAAAGAGCACAGAATGCATGTTACCTTGCTGGTATTAGCAGGGGGTCAAGTATGGTACAATCTAACTCTGACAGGTTTTTATTTTTTTGTGCACATTTCTGTTCGACACAATTGCTGGATTGTCTTTTGTAAAACCATGGAAATCTCATGCTGGATGTGGAAGCAAGCTAGTGTTTGGTGCCCCTTACCCTGTCTGACTGTTGCAGTATTTTTAAACTGAGAAATTTGAATGTTTTTGCACAGTATTCTTTTCTGGGTTGCCATACTTTCAATCAAAACAGCTATCAGAATCACCAATGATTAGTCTATACCCTAAGAACTGAAGGTCTCAACTTAGGTCTGTCAAAGTTACGGACACTTCCATTGTTTGCAATTCTCTTAATTTTAATAAACAGTTGAACAACAAAACATACAAATGGGGAAAAAAATAAAACTACATAAAGTTCAACACTCCGTACTACCTTTTTGTACTCCCACTAACATACAGTAGACTCATAATTCCTTGCAGGATATTTTACAGTTGGCTACATCCTAAAACACAATGGTGCCCCAAGTCAGTCACTAGTACAGTGGCTGCTGGTTACTTGTGGCAACTGTCAATCTAGTGTACTGGCTTCAAATGCAAATCATAGACTTAAGTTAGTTAAACTGTACACAGGACTGCAGCCATACCGCGACCCGAAAACTCTGATTAAACTCAAACAACTTCACAGAACAGTAACTCCATCAAACATTCTCTGGTTTAAATCGTCCAATCCCTACATCAAGTCTCATTGGCACCCTACTGCCTTTTGACTCCGGTTATTTCTTCATCTTCATGTCTGCTTCAATGGCACAGCGGCGCCCTCTGGTGCCCCCGTCCTGCAGGGAAGAGAGGTTGGGTTAGAGGTGAGTCCGACACCAGGTTAGAAACCCAGCGATGGCTCCTGGTCGGCCTGTTTAAAACAAGATTATCTCTGCTGCCCGCCAGATGAAATGAAGAAAACAAAAGAAAGAAAAACAATGGACCAGACGGGACATGCTAAGAAAGAAGTTGAAGACAACCACTGAACACATAAAAAAAGGCATATGGCGCTAAACAAATGCACGTACACCCACAACCAGGATGGGTCCACTTAATCAAATACCGAAGGTCAAAAACTTGGTGAGGGAAGTGTTTGTTTATATGAGAGGTGAGTGTATGCATTTTAAATGTTTCACTATAGTCAACTTGTTTTGGTAGTGTGACGTAGAAACAGAGCGTGCACTCTGCTTAGTCTGGTGAGATTTGACCTTTGACCTGAATACTTACAAAAAGAGAGAGAAGGAAAGCGGGAGAGGCCATTGGGACACTGTCCTGTAGGAGGACAAACAGTTAGTGAGAAAAGAAACACACACACACACAGTGACATTTACCCCTTGTACACACACACACACACACCCAGAGTAAACAACACAAACAAGTACAGTCAGACAAACAAGACAACACATTCAGACAGTCAAGTGAGAACACAGGAGTCAGTCGAAATGGAGAGAGGAGAGACCGTAGACAGTAGTAACAGAGACAGTAGACAGTAACAAAGACCGTAGTAACGGAGAGGGGAGCGACAGTAGACAGTAGTAACGGAGAGGAGAGCGACAGTAGTAACGGAGACAGTAGACAGTAGTAACGGAGACAGTAGACAGTAGTAACGGAGACAGTAGACAGTAGTAACGGAGACAGTAGTAACGGAGAGGGGAGCGACAGTAGACAGTAGTAACGGAGAGGGGAGCGACAGTAGTAACGGAGACAGTAGACAGTAGTAACGGAGACAGTAGTAACGGAGACAGTAGACAGTAGTAACGGAGACAGTAGTAACGGAGACAGTAGACAGTAGTAACGGAGACAGTAGTAACGGAGAGGGGAGCGACAGTAGACAGTAGTAACGGAGAGGGGAGCGACAGTAGTAACGGAGACAGTAGACAGTAGTAACGGAGAGGGGAGCGACTACAGTAGACAGTAGTAACGGAGACAGTAGACACAGAGAGGGGAGCGATAGTAGACAGTAGTAACGGAGACAGTAGAAACGGAGAGGGGAGCGACTACAGTAGACAGTAGTAACGGAGACAGTAGACAGTAGTAACGGAGACAGTAGTAACGGAGAGGGGAGCGACTACAGTAGACAGTAGTAACGTAGACAGTAGTAACGGAGAGGGGAGCGATAGTAGACAGTAGTAACGGAGACAGTAGTAACGGACAGGGGAGCGACAGTAGACAGTAGTAACGGAGACAGTAGTAACGGAGAGGGGAGCGACAGTAGACAGTAGTAACGGAGACAGTAGTAACGGAGAGGGGAGCGACAGTAGACAGTAGTAACGGAGACAGTAGACAGTAGTAACGGAGACAGTAGTAACGGAGAGGGGAGCGACAGTAGACAGTAGTAACGGAGAGGGGAGCGACAGACAGTAGTAACGGAGACAGTAGACAGTAGTAACGTAGACAGTAGTAACGGAGAGGGTAGCGACTACAGTAGACAGTAGTAACGGAGACAGTAGAAAACGAGACAGTAGTAACGGAGAGGGGAGCGACTACAGTAGACAGTAGTAACGGAGACAGTAGACACGGAGAGGGGAGCGATAGTAGACAGTAGTAACGGAGACAGTAGAAACGGAGAGGGGAGCGACAGACAGTAGTAACGGAGACAGTAGACAGTAGTAACGGAGACAGTAGTAAAGGAGAGGGGAGCGACAGTAGACAGTAGTAACGGAGACAGTAGTAATGGAGAGGGGAGCGACAGTAGACAGTAGTAACGGAGACAGTAGACAGTAGTAACGGACAGGGGAGCGACAGTAGCAACGGAGACAGTAGACAGTAGTAACGGAGACAGTAGACAGTAGTAACGGAGACAGTAGTAACGGAGAGGGGAGCGACTACAGTAGACAGTAGTAACGTAGACAGTAGTAACGGAGAGGGGAGCGATAGACAGTAGTAACGGAGACAGTAGTAACGGACAGGGGAGCGACAGTAGACAGTAGTAACGTAGACAGTAGTAACGGAGAGGGGAGCGACAGTAGACAGTAGTAACGGAGACAGTAGTAACGGAGAGGGGAGCGACAGTAGACAGTAGTAACGGAGACAGTAGACAGTAGTAACGGAGACAGTAGTAACGGAGACAGTAGACAGTAGTAACGGAGAGGGGAGCGACTACAGTAGACAGTAGTAACGGAGACAGTAGACAGTAGTAACGGAGACAGTAGTAACGGAGAAGGGAGCGACTACAGTAGACAGTAGTAACGGAGACAGTAGACAGTAGTAACGGAGAGGGGAGCGATAGTAGACAGTAGTAACGGAGAGGGGAGCGACAGTAGACCGTAGTAACGGAGACAGTAGACAGTTGTAACGGAGACAGTAGACAGTAGTAACGGAGAGGGGAGCGACAGTAGACAGTAGTAACGGAGAGGGGAGCGACAGACAGTAGACAGTAGTAACGGAGACAGTAGACAGTAGTAATGGAGACAGTAGTAATGGAGAGGGGAGCGACAGTAGTAACGGAGACAGTAGTAACGGAGACAGTAGTAACGGAGAGGGGAGCGACAGTAGACAAACGGTAGTAACGGAGACAGTAGACAAACGGTAGTAACGGAAACAGTAGACAGTAGTAACGGAAACAGTAGTAACGGAGACAGTAGACAGTAGTAACGTAGACAGTAGACAGTAACGGAGAGGGGAGCGACAGTAGACAGTAGTAACGGAGACAGTAGACAGTAGTAACAGAGACAGTAGTAACAGAGAAGGGAGCGATAGTAGACAGTAGTAACAGAGAGGGGAGCGACAGTAGACAGTAGTAATGGAGACAGTAGACAGTAGTAACAGAGAAGGGAGCGATAGTAGACAGTAGTAACAGAGAGGGGCGCGACAGTAGACAGTAGTAATGGAGAGGGGAGCGACAGTAGTAACGGAGACAGTAGACAGTAGTAACGGAGACAGTAGACAGTAGTAACGGAGACAGTAGACAGTAGTAACGGAGACAGTAGACAGTAGTAACGGAGACAGTAGTAACGGAGAGGGGAGCGACTACAGTAGACAGTAGTAACGGAGACAGTAGACACGGAGAGGGGAGCGATAGTAGACAGTAGTAATGGAGACAGTAGAAAACGAGAGGGGAGCGACAGTAGACAATAGTAACGTAGACATTAGTAATGGAGAGGGGAGCGACAGTAGACAGTAGTAACGGAGACAGTAGACAGTAGTAACGGAGACAGTAGACAGTAGTAACGGAGACAGTAGACAGTAGTAACGGAGAGGGGAGCGACTACAGTAGACAGTAGTAACGGAGACAGTAGACACGGAGAGGGGAGCGATAGTAGACAGTAGTAACGGAGACAGTAGAAAACGAGAGGGGAGCGACAGTAGACAATAGTAACGTAGACAGTAGTAATGGAGAGGGGAGCAACAGTATACAGTAGTAACGGGGACAGTAGACAGTTGTAACGGAGGCAGTAGACAGTAGTAACGGAGACAGTAGACAGTAGTAACGGAGAGGGGAGCGACTACAGTAGACAGTAGTAACGGAGACAGTAGACACGGAGAGGGGAGCGATAGTAGACAGTAGTAACGGAGACAGTAGAAACGGAGAGGGGAGCGACAGTAGACAATAGTAACGTAGACAGTAGTAATGGAGAGGGGAGCGACAGTAGACAGTAGTAACGGAGACAGTAGACAGTAGTAACGGAGACAGTAGTAACGGACAGGGGAGCGACAGTAGTAACGGAGACAGTAGACAGTAGTAACGGAGACAGTAGACAGTAGTAACGTAGACAGTAGTAACGGAGAGGGTAGCGACTACAGTAGACAGTAGTAACGGAGACAGTAGACACGGAGAGGGGAGCGATAGTAGACAGTAGTAACGGAGACAGTAGACAATAGTAACGGAGACAATAGTAACGGAGACAGTAGTAACGGAGAGGGGAGCGACTACAGTAGACAGTAGTAACGGAGACAGTAGACAGTAGTAACGGAGACAGTAGTAACGGAGAGGGGAGCGACTACAGTAGACAGTAGTAACGGAGACAGTAGACAGTAGTAACGGAGACAGTAGACAGTAGTAACGGAGAGGGGAGCGACTACAGTAGACAGTAGTAACGGAGACAGTAGACACGGAGAGGGGAGCGATAGTAGACAGTAGTAACGGAGACAGTAGAAACGGAGAGGGGAGCGACAGTAGACAATAGTAACGTAGACAGTAGTAATGGAGAGGGGAGCGACAGTAGACAGTAGTAACGGAGACAGTAGACAGTAGTAACGGAGACAGTAGTAACGGACAGGGGAGCGACAGTAGTAACGGAGACAGTAGACAGTAGTAACGGAGACAGTAGACAGTAGTAACGTAGACAGTAGTAACGGAGAGGGTAGCGATAGTAGACAGTAGTAACGGAGAGGGGAGCGACTACAGTAGACAGTAGTAACGGAGACAGTAGACACGGAGAGGGGAGCGATAGTAGACAGTAGTAACGGAGACAGTAGACAATAGTAACGGAGACAGTAGTAACGGAGAGGGGAGCGACTACAGTAGACAGTAGTAACGGAGACAGTAGACAGTAGTAACGGAGACAGTAGTAACGGAGAGGGGAGCGACTACAGTAGACAGTAGTAACGGAGAGGGGAGCGACTACAGTAGACAGTAGTAACGGAGAGGGGAGCGACTACAGTAGACAGTAGTAACGGAGAGGGGAGCGACTACAGTAGACAGTAGTAACGGAGACAGTAGACACGGAGAGGGGAGCGATAGTAGACAGTAGTAACGGAGACAGTAGACAATAGTAACGGAGACAGTAGTAACGGAGAGGGGAGCGACTACAGTAGACAGTAGTAACGGAGACAGTAGACAGTAGTAACGGAGACAGTAGTAACGGAGAGGGGAGCGACTACAGTAGACAGTAGTAACGGAGACAGTAGACACGGAGAGGGGAGCGATAGTAGACAGTAGTAACGGAGACAGTAGTAATGGAGAGGGGAGCGACAGTAGACAATAGTAACGTAGACAGTAGTAATGGAGAGGGGAGCGACAGTAGACAGTAGTAACGGAGACAGTAGACAGTAGTAACGGAGACAGTAGACAGTAGTAACGTAGACAGTAGTAACGGAGAGGGTAGCGACTACAGTAGACAGTAGTAACGGAGACAGTAGACACGGAGAGGGGAGCGATAGTAGACAGTAGTAACGGAGACAGTAGACAATAGTAACGGAGACAATAGTAACGGAGACAGTAGTAACGGAGAGGGGAGCGACTACAATAGACAGTAGTAACGGAGACAGTAGACAGTAGTAACGGAGACAGTAGTAACGGAGAGGGGAGCGACTACAGTAGACAGTAGTAACGGAGACAGTAGACAGTAGTAACGGAGACAGTAGACAGTAGTAACGGAGAGGGGAGCGACTACAGTAGACAGTAGTAACGGAGACAGTAGACACGGAGAGGGGAGCGATAGTAGACAGTAGTAACGGAGACAGTAGAAACGGAGAGGGGAGCGACAGTAGACAATAGTAACGTAGACAGTAGTAATGGAGAGGGGAGCGACAGTAGACAGTAGTAACGGAGACAGTAGACAGTAGTAACGGAGACAGTAGTAACGGACAGGGGAGCGACAGTAGTAACGGAGACAGTAGACAGTAGTAATGGAGACAGTAGTAACGTAGACAGTAGTAACGGAGAGGGTAGCGATAGTAGACAGTAGTAACGGAGAGGGGAGCGACTACAGTAGACAGTAACGGAGAGGGGAGCGACTACAGTAGACAGTAGTAACGGAGAGGGGAGCGACTACAGTAGACAGTAGTAACGGAGACAGTAGACACGGAGAGGGGAGCGATAGTAGACAGTAGTAACGGAGACAGTAGACAATAGTAACGGAGACAGTAGTAACGGAGAGGGGAGCGACTACAGTAGACAGTAGTAACGGAGACAGTAGACAGTAGTAACGGAGACAGTAGTAACGGAGAGGGGAGCGACTACAGTAGACAGTAGTAACGGAGACAGTAGACACGGAGAGGGGAGCGATAGTAGACAGTAGTAACGGAGACAGTAGAAAACGAGAGGGGAGCGACAGTAGACAATAGTAACGTAGACAGTAGTAATGGAGAGGGGAGCGACAGTAGACAGTAGTAACGGAGACAGTAGACAGTTGTAACGGAGGCAGTAGACAGTAGTAACGGAGACAGTAGACAGTAGTAACGGAGACAGTAGACAGTAGTAACGGAGACAGTAGACAGTAGTAACGGAGACAGTAGACACGGAGAGGGGAGCGATAGTAGACAGTAGTAACGGAGACAGTAGAAACGGAGAGGGGAGCGACAGTAGACAATAGTAACGTAGACAGTAGTAATGGAGAGGGGAGCGACAGTAGACAGTAGTAACGGAGACAGTAGACAGTAGTAACGGAGACAGTAGTAACGGACAGGGGAGCGACAGTAGTAACGGAGACAGTAGACAAACGGTAGTAAGGTAGACAGTAGACAAACGGTAGTAATGGAGACAGTAGACAGTAGTAATGGAGACAGTAGACAGTAGTAACGGAGACAGTAGACAGTAGTAACGGAGAGGGGAGCGACAGTAGACAGCCGGTAGTAACGGAGAGGAGAGACAGTAGACAGACTGTAGTAATGGAGAGGAGAGAGACAGTAGGCAGATAGTAGTAACGGAGAGGAGAGACAGTAGACAGACTGAAGTAATGGAGAGGAGAGAGACAGTAGACAAACGGTAGTAACGGAGACAGTAGACAGACGGTAGTAACGGAGAGGAGAGAGACAGTAGACAAACGGTAGTAACGGAGACAGTAGACAGACGGTAGTAACGGAGAGGAGAGAGACAGTAGACAAACGGTAGTAACGGAGACAGTATACAGACGGTAGTAACAGAGAGGGGAGCGATAGTAGACAGTAGTAATGGAGAGGGGGCCGACAGTAGACAGACGGTAGTAACAGAGAGGGGAGTGACAGCAGACAGACGGTAGTAACGGAGAGGAGAGACAGCAGACAGACGGTAGTAACCGAGAGGAGAGACAGCAGACAGACGGTAGTAACGGAGAGGAGAGACAGTAGACAGACGGTAGTAACGGAGAGGAGAGACAGTAGAGAGACGGTAGTAACGGAGAGGAGAGAGACAGTAGACAGACGGTAGTAACGGAGAGGAGAGACAGTAGGGAGACGGTAGAAACGGAGGAGAGAGACAGTAGACAGACAGTAGTAACGGAGAGGAGAGAGACAGCAGACAGACGGTAGTAACGGAGAGGAGAGAGTCAGTAGACATACGGTAGTAACGGAGAGGAGAGAGTCAGTAGACATACGGTAGTAACGGAGAGGAGAGACAGTAGACAGACGGTAGTAACGGAGAGGAGAGACAGTAGACATACGGTAGTAACGGAGAGGAGAGAGTCAGTAGACATACGGTAGTAACGGAGAGGAGAGACAGTAGACAGACGGTAGTAACGGAGAGGAGAGACAGTAGACAGACAGAGGAGACAGTAGACAGACGGTAGTAACGGAGAGGAGAGACAGTAGACAGACAGAGGAGACAGTAGACAGACTGTAGTAACGGAGAGGGGAGAGACAGTAGACAGACAGTAGTAACGGAGACACAGTAGACAGACAGTAGTAACGGAGACACAGTACAGACAGTAGTAACGGAGAGACAGTAGACAGACAATAGTAAAGGAGACACAGTAGACAAACAGTAGTAACGGAGAGGAGAGACAGTAGAGAGACGGTAGTAACGGAGAGGAGAGAGACAGTAGACAGACGGTAGTAACGGAGAGGAGAGAGACAGTAGACAGACGGTAGTAACGGAGAGGAGAGAGACAGTAGACAGACAGTAGCAACGGAGAGGGGAGACAGTAGACAGACTGTAGTAACGGAGAGGGGAGAGACAGTAGACAGACGGTATTAACGGAGAGGAGAGAGACAGTAGACAGACTGTAGTAACGGAGAGGGGAGAGACAGTAGACAGACGGTAGTAACGGAGAGACGAGACAGTAGAGAGACGTTAGTAACGGAGAGGAGAGAGACAGTAGACAGACGGTAGTAACGGAGAGGAGAGAGACAGTAGACAGACAGTAGCAACGGAGAGGGGAGACAGTAGACAGACTGTAGTAACGGAGAGGGGAGAGACAGTAGACAGACGGTATTAACGGAGAGGAGAGAGACAGTAGACAGACAGTAGGAACGGAGAGAGGAGACAGTAGACAGACGGTATTAACGGAGAGGGGAGAGAGAGTAGACAGACAGTAGTAACGGAGAGGAGAGAGACAGTAGACAGACGGTAGTAACGGAGAGGAGAGACAGACAGACGGTAGTAACGGAGAGGAGAGTCAGTAGACAGACTGTAGGAACGGAGAGAGGAGACAGTAGACAGACAGTAGTAACGGAGAGAGGAGAGACAGTAGAAACAGAGAGGGGAGAGACAGTAGTAACAGAGAGGGGAGAGACAGCCAGACGGTAGTAACGGAGAGGGGAGAGTCAGTATACATACGGTAGTAACGGAGAGGGGGACAACAGTAGACAGACGGTAGTAACGGAGAGGAGAGACAGTAGAGAGGCGGTAGTAACGGAGAGGAGAGAGTAGACAGACGGTAGTAATGGAGACACAGTAGACAGACAGTAGTAACGGAGAGGAGAGACAGAGAGACGGTAGTAACGGAGAGGAGAGATACAGTAGACAGACAGTAGCAACGGAGAGAGGAGAGACAGTAGACAGACAGTAGCAACGGAGAGAGGAGACAGTAGACAGACAGTAGCAACGGAGAGAGGAGACAGTAGACAGACTGTAGTAACGGAAAGGGGAGAGACAGTAGAGAGACGGTAGTAACGGAGACACAGTAGACAGACAGTAGTAACGGAGAGACAGTAGACAGACAATAGTAAAGGAGACACAGTAGACAAACAGTAGTAACGGAGAGGAGAGACAGTAGACAGACGGTAGTAACGGAGAGGGGAGAGTCAGTAGACAGACGGTAGTAACGGAGAGGAGAGACAGTAGAGAGACGGTAGTAACGGAGAGGAGAGACAGTAGACAGACGGTAGAAACGGAGAGGAGAGAGACAGCAGACAGACGGTAGTAACGGAGAGGAGAGAGACAGCAGACAGACAGTAGCAACGGAGAGAGGAGACAGTAGACAGACTGTATTAACGGAGAGGAGAGAGTAAGTAGACAGACGGTAGGAACGGAGAGAGGAGACAGTAGACAGAGTAGTAACAGAGAGAGGAGAGACAGTAGAAACAGAGAGGGGAGAGACAGTAGTAACAGAGAGGGGAGAGACAGCCAGACGGTAGTAACGGAGAGGGGAGAGTCAGTATACATACGGTAGTAACGGAGAGGGGGGCAACAGTAGACAAACGGTAGTAACGGAGAGAAGAGACAGTAGAGAGACGGTAGTAACGGAGAGGAGAGACAGTAGCAGACGGTAGTAACGGAGAGGAGAGAGTCAGTAGACAGACTGTAGTAACGGAGAGGAGAGACAGTAGACAGACGGTAGTAACGGAGAGGAGAGAGACAGTAGAGAGACGGTAGTAACGGAGAGGAGAGAGACAGTAGAGAGACGGTAGTAACGGAGAGGAGAGACAGTAGACAGACGGTAGTAACGGAGAGAGGAGAGACAGAGAGACGGTAGTAACGGAGAGGAGAGAGACAGTAGACAGACAGTAGGAACGGAGAGGAGAGAGACAGCAGACAGACAGTAGCAAAGGAGAGAGGAGACAGTAGACAGACTGTAGTAACGGAGAGAGGAGAGACAGAGAGACGGTAGTAACGGAGAGGAGACAGTAGACAGACAGTAGTAACGGAGAGGGGAGAGACAGTAGACAGACAGTAGTAACGGAGAGGAGAGAGTAGACAGACAGTAGTAACGGAGACACAGTAGACAGACAGTAGTAACGGAGAGACAGTAGACAGACAATAGTAAAGGAGACACAGTAGACAGACAGAAGTAACGGAGAGGAGAGACAGTAGTAACGGAGAGGAGAGAGTAGACAGACGGTAGTAACGGAGAGGAGAGACAGTAGACAGACAGTAGTAACGGAGAGGATAGAGTCAGTAGACAGACTGTAGTAACGGAGAGGAGAGAGACAGTAGACAGACAGTAGGAACAGAGAGAGGAGACAGTAGACAGACGGTAGTAACGGAGAGGAGAGACAGTAGACAGACGGTAGTAACGGAGAGACAGTAGACAGACGGTAGTAACGGAGAGGAGAGACAGTAGACAGACAGTAGTAACGGAGAGGAGAGAGTAGACAGACGGTAGAAACGGAGACATAGTAGACAGACGGTAGTAACGGAGAGGAGAGACAGTAGACAGACGGTAGTAACGGAGAGGAGAGACAGTAACAGACGGTAGTAACGGGAGAGGAGACACAGTAGACAGACGGTAGTAACGGGAGAGGAGACACAGTAGACAGACGGTAGTAACGGAGAGGAGAGAGACAGTAGACAGACAGTAGTAACGGAGAGGAGAGAGACAGTAGACAGACGGTATTAACGGAGAGGAGAGAGACAGTAGACAGACAGTAGTAACGGAGAGGAGAGAGACAGTAGACAGACGGTATTAACGGAGAGGAGAGAGTAGACAGACGGTAGTAACGGAGACACAGTAGACAGACAGTAGTAAAGGAGAGACAGTAGACAGACAGTAGTAACGGAGAGGGGAGAGACAGTAGACAGACAGTAGGAACGGAGAGGGGAGACAGTAGACAGACTGTAGTAACGGAGAGGGGAGAGACAGTAGACAGACGGTAGTAACGGAGAGACGAGACAGTAGAGAGACGTTAGTAAAGGAGAGGAGAGAGACAGTAGACAGACGGTAGTAACGGAGAGGAGAGAGACAGTAGACAGACAGTAGCAACGGAGAGGGGAGACAGTAGACAGACTGTAGTAACGGAGAGGGGAGAGACAGTAGACAGACGGTATTAACGGAGAGGAGAGAGACAGTAGACAGACTGTAGTAACGGAGAGGGGAGAGACAGTAGACAGACGGTAGTAACGGAGAGACGAGACAGTAGAGAGACGTTAGTAACGGAGAGGAGAGAGACAGTAGACAGACGGTAGTAACGGAGAGGAGAGAGACAGTAGACAGACAGTAGCAACGGAGAGGGGAGACAGTAGACAGACTGTAGTAACGGAGAGGGGAGAGACAGTAGACAGACGGTATTAACGGAGAGACAGTAGACAGACAGTAGTAACGGAGAGACAGTAGACAGACGGTAGTAACGGAGAGGAGAGACAGTAGACAGACGGTAGTAACGGAGAGGAGAGTCAGTAGACAGACTGTAGGAACGGAGAGAGGAGACAGTAGACAGACAGTAGTAACGGAGAGAGGAGAGACAGTAGAAACAGAGAGGGGAGAGACAGTAGTAACAGAGAGGGGAGAGACAGCCAGACGGTAGTAACGGAGAGGGGAGAGTCAGTATACATACGGTAGTAACGGAGAGGGGGACAACAGTAGACAGACGGTAGTAACGGAGAGGAGAGACAGTAGAGAGGCGGTAGTAACGGAGAGGAGAGAGTAGACAGACGGTAGTAATGGAGACACAGTAGACAGACAGTAGTAACGGAGAGGAGAGACAGAGAGACGGTAGTAACGGAGAGGAGAGACAGTAGACAGACGGTAGTAATGGAGAGGAGAGAGACAGTAGAGAGACGGTAGTAACGGAGAGGAGAGATACAGTAGACAGACAGTAGCAACGGAGAGAGGAGAGACAGTAGACAGACAGTAGCAACGGAGAGAGGAGACAGTAGACAGACAGTAGCAACGGAGAGAGGAGACAGTAGACAGACTGTAGTAACGGAAAGGGGAGAGACAGTAGAGAGACGGTAGTAACGGAGACACAGTAGACAGACAGTAGTAACGGAGAGACAGTAGACAGACAATAGTAAAGGAGACACAGTAGACAAACAGTAGTAACGGAGAGGAGAGACAGTAGACAGACGGTAGTAACGGAGAGGGGAGAGTCAGTAGACAGACGGTAGTAACGGAGAGGAGAGACAGTAGAGAGACGGTAGTAACGGAGAGGAGAGACAGTAGACAGACGGTAGAAACGGAGAGGAGAGAGACAGCAGACAGACGGTAGTAACGGAGAGGAGAGAGACAGCAGACAGACAGTAGCAACGGAGAGAGGAGACAGTAGACAGACTGTATTAACGGAGAGGAGAGAGTAAGTAGACAGACGGTAGGAACGGAGAGAGGAGACAGTAGACAGAGTAGTAACAGAGAGAGGAGAGACAGTAGAAACAGAGAGGGGAGAGACAGTAGTAACAGAGAGGGGAGAGACAGCCAGACGGTAGTAACGGAGAGGGGAGAGTCAGTATACATACGGTAGTAACGGAGAGGGGGGCAACAGTAGACAAACGGTAGTAACGGAGAGAAGAGACAGTAGAGAGACGGTAGTAACGGAGAGGAGAGACAGTAGCAGACGGTAGTAACGGAGAGGAGAGAGTCAGTAGACAGACTGTAGTAACGGAGAGGAGAGACAGTAGACAGACGGTAGTAACGGAGAGGAGAGAGACAGTAGAGAGACGGTAGTAACGGAGAGGAGAGAGACAGTAGAGAGACGGTAGTAACGGAGAGGAGAGACAGTAGACAGACGGTAGTAACGGAGAGAGGAGAGACAGAGAGACGGTAGTAACGGAGAGGAGAGAGACAGTAGACAGACAGTAGGAACGGAGAGGAGAGAGACAGCAGACAGACAGTAGCAAAGGAGAGAGGAGACAGTAGACAGACTGTAGTAACGGAGAGAGGAGAGACAGAGAGACGGTAGTAACGGAGAGGAGACAGTAGACAGACAGTAGTAACGGAGAGGGGAGAGACAGTAGACAGACAGTAGTAACGGAGAGGAGAGAGTAGACAGACAGTAGTAACGGAGACACAGTAGACAGACAGTAGTAACGGAGAGACAGTAGACAGACAATAGTAAAGGAGACACAGTAGACAGACAGAAGTAACGGAGAGGAGAGACAGTAGTAACGGAGAGGAGAGAGTAGACAGACGGTAGTAACGGAGAGGAGAGACAGTAGACAGACAGTAGTAACGGAGAGGATAGAGTCAGTAGACAGACTGTAGTAACGGAGAGGAGAGAGACAGTAGACAGACAGTAGGAACAGAGAGAGGAGACAGTAGACAGACGGTAGTAACGGAGAGGAGAGACAGTAGACAGACGGTAGTAACGGAGAGACAGTAGACAGACGGTAGTAACGGAGAGGAGAGAGACAGTAGACAGACGGTAGTAACGGAGAGGAGAGACAGTAGACAGACGGTAGTAACGGAGAGGAGAGAGTAGACAGACGGTAGAAACGGAGACATAGTAGACAGACGGTAGTAACGGAGAGGAGAGACAGTAGACAGACGGTAGTAACGGAGAGGAGAGACAGTAACAGACGGTAGTAACGGGAGAGGAGACACAGTAGACAGACGGTAGTAACGGGAGAGGAGACACAGTAGACAGACGGTAGTAACGGAGAGGAGAGAGACAGTAGACAGACAGTAGTAACGGAGAGGAGAGAGACAGTAGACAGACGGTATTAACGGAGAGGAGAGAGACAGTAGACAGACAGTAGTAACGGAGAGGAGAGAGACAGTAGACAGACGGTATTAACGGAGAGGAGAGAGTAGACAGACGGTAGTAACGGAGACACAGTAGACAGACAGTAGTAAAGGAGAGACAGTAGACAGACAGTAGTAACGGAGAGGGGAGAGACAGTAGACAGACAGTAGGAACGGAGAGGGGAGACAGTAGACAGACTGTAGTAACGGAGAGGGGAGAGACAGTAGACAGACGGTAGTAACGGAGAGACGAGACAGTAGAGAGACGTTAGTAAAGGAGAGGAGAGAGACAGTAGACAGACGGTAGTAACGGAGAGGAGAGAGACAGTAGACAGACAGTAGCAACGGAGAGGGGAGACAGTAGACAGACTGTAGTAACGGAGAGGGGAGAGACAGTAGACAGACGGTATTAACGGAGAGGAGAGAGACAGTAGACAGACTGTAGTAACGGAGAGGGGAGAGACAGTAGACAGACGGTAGTAACGGAGAGACGAGACAGTAGAGAGAGGTTAGTAACGGAGAGGAGAGAGACAGTAGACAGACGGTAGTAACGGAGAGGAGAGAGACAGTAGACAGACAGTAGCAACGGAGAGGGGAGACAGTAGACAGACTGTAGTAACGGAGAGGGGAGAGACAGTAGACAGACGGTATTAACGGAGAGGAGAGAGACAGTAGACAGACAGTAGGAACGGAGAGAAGAGACAGTAGACAGACGGTATTAACGGAGAGGGGAGACAGTAGACAGACAGTAGTAACGGAGAGGAGAGAGACAGTAGACAGACGGTAGTAACGGAGAGGAGAGACAGTAGACAGACGGTAGTAACGGAGAGGAGAGTCAGTAGACAGACTGTAGGAACGGAGAGAGGAGACAGTAGACAGACAGTAGTAACGGAGAGAGGAGAGACAGTAGAAACAGAGAGGGGAGAGACAGTAGTAACAGAGAGGGGAGAGACAGCCAGACGGTAGTAACGGAGAGGGGAGAGTCAGTATACATACGGTAGTAACGGAGAGGGGGACAACAGTAGACAGACGGTAGTAACGGAGAGGAGAGACAGTAGAGAGGCGGTAGTAACGGAGAGGAGAGAGTAGACAGACGGTAGTAATGGAGACACAGTAGACAGACAGTAGTAACGGAGAGGAGAGACAGAGAGACGGTAGTAACGGAGAGGAGAGACAGTAGACAGACGGTAGTAATGGAGAGGAGAGAGACAGTAGAGAGACGGTAGTAACGGAGAGGAGAGATACAGTAGACAGACAGTAGCAACGGAGAGAGGAGAGACAGTAGACAGACAGTAGCAACGGAGAGAGGAGACAGTAGACAGACAGTAGCAACGGAGAGAGGAGACAGTAGACAGACTGTAGTAACGGAAAGGGGAGAGACAGTAGAGAGACGGTAGTAACGGAGAGGAGAGAGACAGTAGAGAGACAGTAGGAACGGAGAGAGGAGACAGTAGACAGACTGTAGTAACGGAGAGGAGAGACAGTAGACAGACGGTAGTAACGGAGAGACAGTAGACAGACGGTAGTAACGGGAGAGGAGAGACAGTAGACAGACTGTAGTAACGGAGAGGAGAGACAGTAGACAGACGGTAGTAACGGGGAGGAGACACAGTAGACAGACACAGTAGACAGACGGTAGTAAAGGAGAGGAGAGAGAGTAGACAGACAGTAGTAACGGAGAGGATAGACACAGTAGACAGACGGTAGTAACGGGAGAGGAGACAGTAGACAGACGGTAGTAACGGAGAGGAGAGACAGTAGACAGACGGTAGTAACGGAGAGGAGAGAGTAGACAGACGGTAGTAACGGAGACACAGTAGACAGACAGTAGTAACGGAGAGGAGAGAGAGTAGACAGACGGTAGTAACGGAGAGGAGAGAGTAGACAGACGGTAGTAACGGAGACACAGAAGACAGACGGTAGTAACGGGAGAGGAGACAGTAGACAGACGGTAGTAACGGAGAGGAGAGACAGTAGACAGACGGTAGTAACGGAGAGGAGAGAGTAGACAGACGGTAGTAACGGAGACACAGTAGACAGACGGTAGTAACGGAGACACAGTAGACAGACGGTAGTAACGGAGACACAGTAGACAGACGGTAGTAACGGAGACACAGTAGACAGACAGTAGTAAAGGAGAGACAGTAGACAGACAGTAGTAATGGAGACACAGTAGACAGACCGTAGTAAAGGAGAGACAGTAGACAGACGGTAGTAACGGAGACACAGTAGACAGACAGTAGTAAAGGAGAGACAGTACACAGACAGTAGTAACGGAGAGACAGTAGACAGACAGTAGTAACGGAGAGACAGTAGACAGACAGTAGTAATGGAGAGGAGAGAGTAGACAGACAGTAGTAACGGAGACACAGTAGACAGACAGTAGTAAAGGAGAGACAGTAGACAGACGGTAGTAACAGAGAGACAGTAGTAACAGACAGACAGTAGTAACGGAGAGGGGAGAGACAGTAGACAGACAGTAGTAACGGAGAGGGGAGAGACAGTAGACAGACAGTAGTAACGGAGAGGAGAGAGTAGACAGACAGTAGTAACGGAGACACAGTAGACAGACAGTAGTAAAGGAGAGACAGTAGACAGACAGTAGTAATGGAGAGGAGAGACAGTAGACAGACAGTAGTAATGGAGAGGAGAGACAGTAGACAGACAGTAGTAACGGAGAGGAGAGAGTAGACAGACAGTAGTAACGGAGAGGAGAGAGACAGTAGACAGACAGTAGTAATGGAGAGGAGAGACAGTAGACAGACAGTAGTAACGGAGAGGAGAGAGTAGACAGACAGTAGTAACAGAGAGACAGTAGTAACAGACAGACAGTAGTAACGGAGAGGAGAGAGTAGACAGACAGTAGTAACGGAGACACAGTAGACAGACAGTAGTAAAGGAGAGACAGTAGACAGACAGTAGTAATGGAGAGGAGAGACAGTAGACAGACTGTAGTAACGGAGAGGAGAGACAGTAGACAGACTGTAGTAACGGAGAGGAGAGACAGTAGACAGACAGTAGTAACGGAGAGGAGAGAGTAGACAGACAGTAGTAACGGAGAGGAGACAGTAGACAGACAGTAGTAACGGAGAGGAGACAGTAGACAGACTGTAGTAACGGAGAGGAGAGAGACAGTAGACAGACTGTAGTAACGGAGAGGAGACAGTAGACAGACAGTAGTAACGGAGAGGAGACAGTAGACAGACTGTAGTAACGGAGAGGAGACAGTAGACAGACTGTAGTAACGGAGAGGAGAGAGACAGTAGACAGACTGTAGTAACGGAGAGGAGAGAGTAGACAGACAGTAGTAACGGAGACACAGTAGACAGACAGTAGTAAAGGAGAGACAGTAGACAGACAGTAGTAATAGAGAGGGGAGACAGAGGCTCCATGCTCCTACAGAGGAAGTGTAATGGCAGGGAGGTTAGGAGAGAGGCAAGATAAGATTATTGGGGCACGAGATGGGTACAGAGTCTGTCCTATGTCTTGGCTCGTTGGTGTCGATGCTGAGGTGTGTGTCTAGTCTAGTTTTACCTTCTCCACTGGCTCCCCCGGCTTGCGGCCCCCCTCGCGGCCTCTGAGGCTCTTGGTGGAGATTGAGGACTCTGAGGTCTGCATGATGAGCTGAGTTGCCAGAAACTGCTGCACGTGTTCTAGAACGTCCCTCTGCATCTCCAGGGCCATGTGGAACACATCGTGGTCAGAGCTGTTGTACATCACCGCATTCTGGAACATCAGCATGATGTCACGCTGGAACTCCGCTGTCGTACGGATCTGACCCGCCTCGATACTCTTCTTGATGGCCGACAGATCCATGGGTCTGTGTGTGGTTGTGTTAGGGAGGAGTGTGTGCGTGTGTGTTTTAGAGGGGAAGGTTAGTATGTACTTATATTGTTCATATAGATTTTATTTGCATATGTACATAACATATAATTCAGCAAACAAGCAGTTTTCTCTTATAGCACTCTCACCTGTGTACAATGCTGTGGTAACCAGGGGCGATGTCATCAGACACAGACTGGAGGAACACACTGGCATACCTGTCACAGATAACAACAACAGATCAGGCAAACCCTACAGTGCCTTAACCATGTGCCCAATAACAGCCAATATGTCTAAGAGCTGACCTGTGATTGGCTGCTGCTCTCCACACCAGCATGATGGCTTTCTTCCAGATCTTCTGAGCCTGAACAGCCTCCTGATCCTCCCCACATATCGAGCTGAGAGAGAGTTCCACAGACAGGAGGGTAGGTGAATGATAGAGGGAGAGAGACAGGCAGGATTGTGATGATAGTGCAGAAAAGCCCACAAGACAGCTTACTACAGAGAAACCACCCCTCATCTTGGGGATAGGTCAAAAAGCATTTTTAAGGGTTGAGTTGACTTGCTTTATTCAGGCTTGTGATGGCATGTTCAGATTAAGAGTTGCCATGGATACAAGGACCAGGGTTGGAAACTTACAACTGAGAAGAGGCGGGGCTGCTGGCTAGCGAATCAGCTGTGGTGTAGCGTTGGGAGGAGGGGCCATAGCCATCCTCACTCTCACTGGCTGCCGGTTCTACCTCTGATAGGTAGGGCCCCTCCCCCTCTCCACACTCCTCTTTCATCTCCACCTCTTCATCAGGATCCCCGTCGCTCCCTCCATCCTCATCCTTCACTTCCTACATAAAGATACACAAGGAGAGATGATAGTTCAACTGCACTTGGTAAATGTGCGTGTGTGAGTTTTACTGAAAAGATGACAATTACCTTGGACTCTTTCCCTGATCCAGAACTGTCTTCTGAGTCTAGGCAGGGTGTGTTTGGTTCTGGCTGGGTCCACTCCTCATTCTCAGTCTTCACAGCTGTGCTCAGGCTTCCTTCCACCGTGAAAACTCCTTCCTCTGTGACCTCACTTCCTGCCAGGCTGTCGTCAGCGGCAACAGAAGGAGCAACTGTCCCCAATGTTTCTAATCCCTCCTTGGCTTCCCCCCTTCCACTCTCTGTATCTGGCTCCAGGACCCCAGGGTTAGCTCCCGCTCCACCCTGAAGCCCCTGTGTGGGGTCAGACTGAACCGTGGGCCCAGGCTCTGAGGACTTCAAGTCATGGGCCTCCCAGGGGCCTGAGAGGGAGTGGCCGGCAGAAACAGCCTCCTCACAGAGAGAGAGAGCAGCCTCCACTGCTGCAGCATCTAGAGCCTCCACAGAGTCATCCACCTGAGAAATACAGACAGACAGAGAGAAAGAGATACACACACAGAGAGAGGACTGTGATGAGTGCGCACAAACAAGACCGCTTACTACAGAGATATCTAGGTCAAAATCTGCACCCCCCCACACTATTTACCTTCTCCTCTATGATGGCGATGATGTCTCCGACTGTCTCCAGGTCCAGCTCATCCCCCATGTAGGAAACAGCTACCAGGTCCTCCTCCACTAGCCCCGCCTCCTTCACTAGCTCCAACTCCTCACCCAGCTCTGCTTTCACTACCGCCTCTCCGACTGAACACACACACAGAGACAGAGAGACAGAGAGAGAGAGAGAGAGAGAAAGAGGCATGTGTTACCACAAATAGTACACCGGTATCACTGGGAGTAGAAATCAGATGCATGTTCCTCTTTACATACAGTGCAAGAAAAAGTATGTGAACCCTTTGGAATAACCTGGATTTCTGCATAAATAGTCAGAAATTAGTCAGAAAATGTAATCTGATCTTCATCTTAGTCACAACAATAGACAGTGTGCTTAAACTAATAACACACAAATTATTTTATTTTTCTTGTCCATATCGAATACATAATTTAAACATTCAGTGTCGGTTGGGGAAAAGTATGTGAACCCCTAGGCTAATGACTTCTCCAAAAGCTAATTGGAGTCAGGAGTCAGCTAACCTGGAGTCCAATCAATGAGACGAGATTGGAGATGTTGGTTAGAGCTGCCCTGCCCTATAAAAAAAACTCAAAATTTGAGTTCGCTATTCACAAGAAGCATTGCCTGATGTGAACCATGCCTCGAACAAAAGAGATCTCAGAAGACCTAAGATTAAGAATTGTTGACTTGCATAAAGCTAGAAAGGGTTACAAAAGTATCTCTAAAAGTCTTGATGTTCATCAGTCCACGGTTAGACAAATTGTCTATAAATGGAGAAAGTTCAGCTCTGTTGGTATTCTCCCTAGAGAGAGCACAGCGCAGAATGCTCAATGAGGTTAAGAAGAATCCTAGAGTGTCAGCTAAAGACTTACAGAAATCTTTGGAACATGCTAACATCTCTGTTGACGAGTCTACGATACGTAAAACACTAAACAAGAATGGTGTTCATGGGAGGACACCACAGAAGAAGCCACTGCTGTCCAAAAAAAACCCACTGCTGCATGTCTGAAGTTCGTAAAAGAGAACCTGGATGTTCCACAGCGCTACTGGCAAAATATTTTGTGGGCAGAGGAAACTCCAGTTGAGTTGTTTGGAAGGAACACACAACATTATATGTGGAGAAAAAAAAGGACCAGCACACCAACATCAAAACCTCATCCCAACTGTAAAGTATGGTGGAGGGAGCATCATGGTTTGAGACTGCTTTGCTGCCTCAAGGCCTGGACAACTTGCTATCATCGACAGAAAAATGAATTCCCAATTAATTTTTCAGGAGAATGTACGACCCAAAACACAGAAGTAAATCAACAACAGAATGGCTTCAACTGAAGAAAATATGCCTTCTGGAGTGGCCCAGTTAGAGTCCTGACCTCAATCCGATTTAAAATGCTGTGGCATGACCTCGAGAGCAGTTCACACTAGAGGTCGACCGATTAATTGGAATGGCCAATTAATTAGGGCCGATTTCAAGTTTTCATAACAATCGGAAATCGGTATTATTGGACACCGATTTAGCCGATTTTTTAAAACACCTTTATTTAACTAGGCAAGTCAGTTAAGAACACATTCTTATTTTCAATGACGGCCTAGGAACAGTGGGTTAACTGCCTTGTTCAGGGGCAAAATGACAGATTTTTACCTTGTCAGCTTGGGGATTCAATCTTGCAACCTTACAGTTAACTAGTCCAACGCTCTAACCACCTGATTACATTGCACTCCACGAGGAGACTGCCTGTTACGCTAATGCAGTAAGAAGCCAAGGTAAGTTGCTAGCTAGCATTAAATTTAAACAATCAATCATAATCACTAGTTAACTACACATGGTTGATGATATTACTAGTTTATCTAGCGTGTCCTGCGTTGCATACAATCGATGCGGTGCGTATTCGCGAAAAAGGACTGTCGTTGCTCCAACGTGTACCTAACCACAAACATCAATGCCTTTCTTAAAATCAATACACAAGTATATATTTTTAAACCTGCATATTTAGTTAATATTGCCTGCTAACATGATTCATTGCGAACTGTGAAAACTATTTATTCCTAACAAAGACAACTTCGCCAAACGGGGGATGATTTAACAAAAGCGCATTTGCGGAAAAAGCACAATCGTTGCACGACTGTACCTAACCGTAAACATCAACGCATTTCTTAAAATCAATACACAGAAGTATATATTTTTAAACCTGCATATTTAGCTAAAAGAAATCCAGGTTAGCAGGCAATATTAACCAGGTGAAATTGTGTCACTTCTCTTGCGTTCATTGCACGCAGAGTCAGTGTATATGCAACAGTTTGGCCCGCCTAATTTGCCAGAATTTTACGTATTTATGACATAACATTGAAGGTTGTGCAATGTAACAGGAATATTTAGACTTAGGGATGCCACCCGTTAGATAAAATACGTAACGGTTCCGTATTTCACTGAAAGAATAAACGTCTTGTTTTCGAGATGATAGTTTCCGGATTCGACCATATTAATGACCTAAGGCTCGTATTTCTGTGTGTTATTATGTTATAATTAAGTCTATGATTTGATAGAGCAGTCTGACTGAGCGATGGTAGGCACCAGCAGGCTTGTAAGCATTCATTCATACAGCACTTTAGTGCGTTTTGCCAGCAGCTCTTCGCTGTGCTTAAAGCATTGGGCTGTTTATGACTTCAACCCTATCAACTCCCGAGATTAGGCTGGTGTAACCGATGTGAAATGGCTAGCTAGTTAGCGGGGTGCGCGCTAATAGCGTTTCAAACGTCACTCGCTCTGAGACTTGGAGTGGTTGTTTGCCTTGCTCTGCATGGGTAACGCTGCTTTGAGGGTGGCTGTTGTCAATGTGTTCCTGGTTCGAGCCCAGGTAGGGGCGAGGAGAGGGACGGAAGCTATACTGTTACACTGGCAATACTAAAGTGCCTATAATAACATCCAATAGTCAAAGGTATATGAAATACAAATTGTATAGAGAGAAATAGTCCTAATAGTCCTATAATTTCTATAACAACTACAACCTGGGAATATTGAAGACTCATGTTAAAAGGAACCACCAGCTTTCATATGTTCTCATGTTCTGAGCGAGGAACTTAAATGTTAGCTTTTTTACATGGCACATATTGCACTTTTACTTTCTTCTCCAACACTTTGTTTTTGCATTATTTAAACCAAATTGAACATGTTTCATTATTTATTTGAGGCTAAATTGATTTTATTGATGTATTATATTAAGTTAAAATACATTTTCATTCAGTATTGTTGTAATTGTCATTATTACAAATACATTAAATACAATAAAAATGTTTTTTTATATATATATATATATTTTTTTAAATCGGCCGATTAATCAGTATCGGCTTTTCTTGGGCCTCCAATAATCGGTATCGGCGTTGAAAAATCATAATCGGTCGACCTCTAGTTCACACCAGACATCCTAAGAATATTGCTGAACTGAAACAGTTTTGTAAATATGAATGGTCCAAAATTCCTCCTGACCGTTGTGCAGGTCTGATCCGCAACTACAGAAAACGTTTGGTTGTGGTTATTGTTGCCAAAGGAGGGTCAACCAGTTATTAAATCCAAGGGTTCACATACTTTTCCCACCCTGCACAGTGAATGTTTACATGATGTTCAATAAAAACATTAAAACATATAATTGCTTGTGTGTTATTAGTTTAAGCAGACTGTGTTTGTCTATTGTTGTGATAGATGAAGATCAGATCTAATTTTATGACCAATGTATGCAGAAATCCAGGTAGTTCCAAAGGGTTCAACATACTTTTTCTTGCCACTGTAGATATTCCTTCCCTTTCTAGAGCGAGAGAGACAGCTGGGTTTAGAGAGAAACACTGACAGACAATGTGGGAAAGAGAGACAGCTGGGTTTAGAGAGAAACACTGACAGACAATGTGGGAGAGAGAGACAGCTGGGTTTAGAGAGAAACACTGACAGACAATGTGGGAGAGAGAGACAGCTGGGTTTAGAGAGAAACACTGACAGACAATGTGGGAGAGAGAGACAGCTGGGTTTAGAGAGAAACACTGACAGACAATGTGGGAGAGAGAGACAGCTGGGTTTAGAGAGAAACACTGACAGACAATGTGGGAGAGAGAGACAGCTGGGTTTAGAGAGAAACACTGACAGACAATGTGGGAGAGAGAGACAGCTGGGTTTAGAGAGAAACACTGACAGACAATGTGGGAGAGAGAGACAGCTGGGTTTAGAGAGAAACACTGACAGACAATGTGGGAGAGAGAGACAGCTGGGTTTAGAGAGAAACACTGACAGACAATGTGGGAGAGAGAGACAGCTGGGTTTAGAGAGAAACACTGACAGACAATGTGGGAGAGAGAGACAGCTGGGTTTAGAGAGAAACACTGACAGACAATGTGGGAGAGAGATAGCTGGGTTTAGAGAGAAACACTGACAGACAATGTGGGAGAGAGAGACAGCTGGGTTTAGAGAGAAACACTGACAGACAGACGGTTTGGGAGAGAGGGGAGGAGAAACAGATGAGAGACAGTTTTAAACTGTGTTGGGTGGGGCAGTGGGGGGCTAATGTTTCCTGTTGGACACAACAAAGTACATCTAAAGGACCAAGTCACACACTTTGCTTCTAAAAAAACATTTAAAGCACAGAAGCACACACCAGCACATATAGCACTCAACTAAAATACCAATCAACCCAAACACGTAACAGCCAGCCAGCTAGCGTGTCGGGTTATATCACGGTTGCCATAGTTACCGGAGCTGGCGACCTCAAAGCCTGCTGGGATATCAAAGGTTGTAGTGGGAACTCCTCCATTAGCCAGTCCTGCAGCAGCAACATCCCCCTCCACCACCTGATCCAGAGAGATTACATCAACAACACACAATATCCCTGATTCAACTGTTTTTACTGAGCGGCTTGGTACAGATGTAGGATCTGAATTTGACCTTTATGGTCACAGAAATAGAATTCGGTAGCAACAGGTATTGAATGTTTAGTCCATAATATTGAGTGATCTGTGGTTAGCCTATTAGCTGGCCAAAAGTAGGCTACATGAAAAGTGCAATACTGTTAAAGGGGAAATTCGCAGTTGAAACAATAAAGTTTGTTTCGATAAAAAGCTGATGGATGGGGCTGGAGAAATGTAACCACTCTAAAAAATCATAGTTTTAACCATATTTTGAGACTATGCCGTTTACATTTGTTTACATTTGCTTTATTTACAAATATTGGAGTTAAACAAGATTATATTTTGGGTTCTGATGGGGTATGACAGTTCAACTAAGCTCATGAGGCATTTAGAAGTTATATTCTTCAAGAATCAATGGGTACATATCATTCATTTATAAGTCCAAAAATGTATGTAGCAACTGCTGATTGCCGCTTTAATATAACCATGTGTTAGTGTGGGTTTTCAGTGAATTTATGTAAATCACGGAGCTCATCTGCATTTCCTGCGGTGCAGCAACATTCTCAGCAACAAGAGAGTGATCAAATTGAAACAGGAATTTCCAACACCAGTAGCTTGTGAAGTCAAACTTAATCTGGACTCTCCCTAAAACAGATCCATCCAATATAATCCAATATAACACAAAATAATCCAATAATTTCATCCCTTATTACTGCAAATCATCCATTTTTTAAATCCCTCTGTATTTCTCACCAGTCTGGGGCTAGCAGAAATCAGGCTTCCTTTCTTCAGCAGCTCTGAGAGGAGAGGGGAGGGAGGCGGCGTGGACTTCTGACTAAGGAGCCTCTTCTGTGGGGAGTCATCTACCAGAGACCCAAGGCTGCCCTCCTTAGGCAGCGCCATTGGAGCATCTGACGATGGTAGAAACACAGCCACCCCCTGGGCCTACGTGGACAGAATGGGGGAGAAAAAAACCCATCCTCCTCTATTTAATAGACCACAGCACTTCCACTGTATTCCTTCCAATACTGATAGAATTTATCTTAGACCGTATTTGACCCATTTCGTGCATGCTGATGGATGTGCAAGGCAGTGCTTGAATACAGAATACGCAAGTCACTTGTCATTTGCTACCAATACACACATCAACAACTGTTGAAGACAAAAAGCTAAACAAAGCAGGCATATGATGACCAGTACTTGGGTCCTTCCCTTACCACAGTAGTGCCAGAGGTCTCCTCTGCCTGGGGCATGGCTGTGTCTGTTGGGGGTGTGGGGGTATCTGTCTGTGCCTCCATGCTCGTGGGACTGGCACCCAGAGGGGAGCGTACAGTGACACTGGGCACCCGCTTGGGTGTGTTCTTAACCGCTTGGCGAGCTGAGATCAGAGAGTACGGGTTGTTATCACTAGTAGTTCCTGAGCTTAATCATTGGTCCAATCAGTGGTGCCCAAACATTTGGATGATTATTATTACTATTAGGCCAAAGCTTACCCTGATAGGCTGTATCTGTGGTCTTCCTCTTAAGATCTGCCTCATCCTCATCCTGCTTCTTTTTCCTTCCAAACAAAACCATTTTAAAACACAATCTTCACTGCTAAATCTGGTACAGAATGTACACTCTGAATCACAATGTAGTGTATACAACAAATAAACACAAAGACACTGGTGGACAGACAGACATGCAGACACAAATCGAGAGACAGACAGGTAGACAGACAGACCGGTTTCTTACTGTGATACTTCTGTCCACAGATCCTCCAGCCGGGAGTCCAGATGTCCGGTCTGGATCAGATCCACCTCCTTCTTCAGCTTCCTGTCAGAGCAGGAAGTAGAGGTCACATTGTCATGTACAATGGCTTTGAACAGAAACATTGGCTATGCATTGAGCGCGATGGGTTTAATGTGTGAGAGCGGGAGAGTGCATGAGTGTGTGTGTGTGTAATGTGAGAGAAATAATAAAAGAGAGAGACAGAAAGACAGAGTGAGAGATTGAATGGGTGTGTGAGCAAGAGTGCCCATATGTCTTGACCTGTATTTGTCCTGTGTGTCTCTCAGTAGTTTCTTCAGCTCCTCTATCCTCTCGGCAGTAAGTCTTCGAACGATTACATCCTCGATGGTCTCCACCACCTCACCCTTTTCCCCACGCTTACGCCTGAAACAGCAATGTACATTAGACACATGATTACACTATGTGGGAACTGCTCTGGTGACAGCTGGAGAGCTGCCTACGCAACAGAATACTCCAATAAAGTGCATGTGTGTGTTTGTGTACTCACTTTGGAGCCTCTGTGGTCTCCAGCAGCTCAGAGTACTGAGAGGCACAGTGCTGTGGGGGTCAGAGACACAGACAGCAAGTTATATACATTATATATACACATAAATGTATGTGGACACCCCTCCAAATTAGTGGATTTGGCTATTTCAGCCACACCAGTTGCTGACAGGTGTATAAAATTGAGTACACGGCCATGCAACCTCCATAGACAAACATTGGCAGTAGAATGGCCTTCCTGAAGAGCTCAGTGACTTTCAAAGTGGCACCGTCATTGGATGCCACCTTTCCAACAAGTCAGTTTGTCAAATTTCTGCCCCACTCGAGCTGCCACGAACAACTGTAAGTGCTGTTATTATGAATTGGAAACGTCTAGGAGCCACAACAGCTCAACCGCAAAGTGGTAGGCCACACAAGCTCACAGAATGGGACTGCCGAGTGCTGAAGCGTGTAGTGTGTAAAAATAGTCTGTCCTCGGTTGCAAAACTCACTACTGAGTTCCAAACTGCCTCTGGAAACAACGTCAGCACAATAACTGTTGGTCGGGAGCTTCATGAAATGGGTTTCCATGGCCGATCAGGCGCACACAAGCCTAAGATCACCATGTGCAATGCCAAGCGTCGGCTGGGAGTGGTTTAAAGCTCGGCACCATTAGACTTTGGAGCAGTGGAAAAGTGTTCTCTGGAGTGATTAGTCATGCTTCATCATCTGGCAGTCCGACGGACGAATCTGGGTTTGGTGGATACCAGGAGAACGCTACCTGCCGAATGCATAGTGACAACTGTAAAGTTTGGCGGAGGAGGAATAATGGTCTGGGGCTGTTTTTCATGGTTCGGGCTAGGCCCCTTAGTTTCAGTGAAGGGAAATGTTAACGCTACAGAATAAAATGACATTCTAGACGATTCTGTTTTAGCATGAAAATTCCCTTGTGCACAAAGCGAGGTCCATACAGAAATGGTTTCTCGAGATCGGTGTGGAAGAACTTGACTGGCCTGCACAGAGCCCTGACCTCAACCCCATCAAACACCTTTAGGATGAATTGGAACGCCGACTTCGAGACAGGCCTACATCAGCGCCCGACCTCACTAATGCTCATGGAAGAACGTCCCCACATGTTCTAACGTCTAGTAGAAAGCCTTCCCAGAAGAGTGGAGGTTGTTATAGCAGCAAATGGGGGACCAACTCCATCTTAATGCATATGATTTTAGAATGAGACCTTCGACTAGCAGGTGTCTACATGCTTTTGGTCATGTGCTCATATATAGTAGCTGACCTTTTAACATTGTTCATCATGACAGAGATTAATTGTTGTGTCACAGCGTGTCTGTCTCATACCTTCTGAGAAAACCAGTCTGGAGGGCGGCCTTGCTCTGAGAAAGGCTTGATGGCTCTGCTGACAGACACCCTGAAAGGCAGGAGGACAATCAAGTAGTGTACACAAATGACCATGTAGAAAAGTTTACAATGCACACTAGAGAAAGAAAAACATGTAGATGACAGATGGGAAAAAGTTGGTAGTGTGTGTTTGTTTACCAGTTTTGGTCTCCGCTTCTCATAACAGAGGAGGCTAGGCATAGTTTCTCCCTCAATGACCACGGTTCCGTCGGGCCAACGGACAGCATCTTGTGTTCTACATAAAGACAGAGATAAGGAAATGCTGAAGATTGGAAGAGGTAGGTTAGCAATAGCCCATACATAGATGCTAACTACAGTGCCTTGCGAAAGTATTCGGCCCCCTTGAACTTTGCGACCTTTTGCCACATTTCAGGCTTCAAACATAAAGATATAAAACTGAATCCTAAAACCCACAATACAATGCTGTCTCTCTGGGCTGGCTAGCTAGTTAGGTAGCTAGAAAACATAGCTACACACAACAATACACGCACGTGAAGTAGCTAGCTAGCAATCGGCTAAACAAACTGTGATATAAATGTAAGAGTCTCTCTCACATAAGTTCAACTTGCAGTTCGTATCTGCCCAGGGCACGTTTCTTTCACACAGAGATACCTTTGAGGAGATGGGGAACTATTTGAATCGTATTAACGGCCATTGTGTATGTTGACAGTGCATCGTCAATTGACCAAGCTTTGCATTCTGGGACAAGGAGAGCTCTCCTTCAAGTAGTGAATGGGAATCAATCGGGCGCCTGCTCAAAAACGGAACCTTGGCATGAATTTCGCAAACAAGAAGTACAACATTGCAAATCTTTTCCAAGATGTGTGATAATTAACGTGTTCTCTGTAGTATCGTATAGCTTTGGAATTGTAACATTACGTACTTTTGACTTTTTGACTTTGAGAAGGGATTGCGTGACGGTTAGTTTAGAAACCGCATGCAGCATTAGGACAACGTGAATGCGATGGGTCGACAGTCAGTTGGGTGGGGCGTTTCTCCATTTATTGCCCATTGGGATACCTCCCTCATCCTTTCTGTAATATCTCTGTTTTCAACAGACACACATGGTGCAGTGCCACATGGTACTTGGAAGGAGAAACAGAGATGAATAATTCGGTACACTGTTGAGATTTAGATATGCTCAGTGAAATATATACTTTGTCATGACGATATCAACAGATGGATGTGTTCTAGACAAGTATGCCCATACCATCTACTGGCTGATTTGGCGACATTAGCGTATTATCCCCTAGGTATCCTAGTGTTAGAGCGTTGGACCGAAAGGTTGCAAGATCAAATCCCCGAGCTGACAAGGTACAAATCTGTTGTTCTGCCCCTGAACAAGGATGTTAACCCACTGTTCCTAGGCTGTCATTGAATATAAGAATTTGTTCTTAACTGACTTGCCTAGATTAATAAATAAAATAAACACGCATCGCTTGAGGTACGGTTTTGGAAACATAAGGAACGTATCTTTCATATCAGCTATTCTTTTTTCTAAAACCAAAAGGTTAAATTACAACACACCTTTATAGTGTTTGGTTTCACACACTGCCATATGTCCCTGTTACAGCGCTAGTTTACAGAAAACAGACGGAGGACAGTCGACTGACTACCTGTGCTAATTACCTATTTGCGTCTACAAACACCTGTGTGTAAACGGAAGACGGACGCCACAAACGTGTGGTCACTGACAAATACTGTCGACTGCAACTGTGCTAAAACAGTAAGTGTGTATTTGTGAAATTATTTTGATGTGATATGAAAGGAGAAGGATTCATGTTTCTAGAACTGTACCGCAATTGAGAATCGATTCATGTTAATGTTCAGACCGAGCGTCCTGCTCTTAACAAAACTTCCCCTTACAGAAGACTCCTTTGTCCAATGACTCATTACCGAGAGTCATGATCAAGAGCTACGCCTAACGTTTAGATGGAGTATTTGGCTGCCAGAGCCAATTCGCCTCTAAATAGAACATGAAAGGTCCTTGGACTACAAGGAGTAACATTATGCTCCTTTAGTCTATTATTAGGCTAACTTCGATTTGACCAGGGATGCAAACTGCTGAGGGCCCAAAAAGGTTACACTTTTTTTTTGCATTGAAACATGCAAAAAAATCCCTGCTAGGGGGAAATGGAGGTTTTAACTAATTAAACAACAAAGAATGTGATCTACATGATCAGTCTCTGTGTGTAAAATAAAAAGTGGTTAATGTGAACATAACTCAGAGCTAAAAATGTAAAGGAAGCAATCCAATATTATTTGTTGCCTAGACTTTACTGCAAATGACACTCAAGTCTTGAGAAAAACCAATACACTAATATTGCAGTTAGCCATGACAGCCTTTATAATAGAACGCTTGTGACCACACACATAAATATTGCACTTGGGGAAAAAAACATCTTAAAGTAGAAATAGAATGAAACAAACTGGCATTCTATATTTGCTCTATTATAGTGGCCACTATAGACACAAATCAAATGCACAAGGCTACACGTGTGCAAAAATAACATTCACTGAGTAAAACTAAGTATAATCCCCCCCTCACTCACACACACACACACACACACACACACACACACGCGTTACTGTCAAGTTCAACACAACACAACAAACGCAATATTTTTGGGCTACACTGCACATTAATACATTAGACACTTTCTGTCTGTGGACATCTGCTCTACAATGTACCAGCAAAAGTGAGAAAGAGAGAAAGTGTGTGGTGTTCCTTTCACCTCTGTAGTGGCATTCAGCATAAGCCAGGCCCAGCTCCAACTACACTTGATCCCTGAATCCACTTGTTTAACAACCAACGACTAATTTTCACCTAATTCTCTCATTCTGAAAATTAATCACATACAGTAATGGGAAAACATTAGTTAACAGATAGTGGTTCGTTCCTTTGCTAGTTAACGTTTCACACAG
This sequence comes from Oncorhynchus mykiss, assembly GCF_013265735.2. Lineage (NCBI taxonomy): Eukaryota > Metazoa > Chordata > Actinopteri > Salmoniformes > Salmonidae > Oncorhynchus > Oncorhynchus mykiss. Next base: position 26,600,213 of record NC_048578.1, on the reverse strand, counting down.
ATTGCCAGGGTGCCAGTAAGCAACTAACGCGTTATAATTTGAGGAACGGCAAGGAGTCGTATACCAGTTAACACTATAGCGAATTGGTTAGGTTACTAATGTTAGTTAATCTGATGTTGTAAAGTTAGCTAGCTAACGTTAGCTGTCCGACTTTTAGCAAGCACATTTTCACACCATAAACTACATTATTTGATCAGATAAATTGGATAATGTTGCTCAACATTTTTATGGCTAGCTAATGGAGAATTCGATCCAGCTAGCAAGATACAACGCTAATAGTTGTTCTACCACACTTTCTCCCTCACCTCAAACTTTCCAAAATGCCAGTAGTTTTTCAGTTACAGCTCATGAAGTACGCTTCATCGCCTTCTCCGTGGTCAAGCTTAACGTTACCGCTTCGTTATCGTTCAGGGGACGAGCTGCTGTAACTGGCAAGCTGCCTTGACAGAGCGCGCGCGGATGCTGTCTCTTCTCTCTTCAGCCGCGTGCTGCGCTGCATTCTGTTGTTATGTGAACGATTGGCTGAGCCTTGGATACAGCCAGTATTGCTACAAACGCGCATCACTCGTGCACTTACAGCCAGTAGTGATCCAACCCCCCCCAAAAAAACTTTTCTCATCGGATCTACACGAATTACGTAAGTCACCCATCTTGGATTCAAAACGGTGAATTTCGCCGAAATGTGACTAGTTTGCATCCCTGGATTTGACAGGTCGCTGCGCAGGGGTGATGGGGGAACCAACCTTAGCCTAGATTTGAGCTCTGACCTAACTATAGTTAGCTAAACAGCAAGCTACAATCTTGTTAATGCAAAGAAAGCTACAATCTTGTTAATGCAAAGAAATGTCCAATCTAGCTAACTAGAAAAGCATAACATCACCACTTAGCTAGCTAGGTAATCTAACCCAATATTTGTTTTTGTTGTTTACCATATTCGGCTAGGAATTTAGCTAGCTAGCTTGCCCGGCGCTAACAAAACCCAGGAAGGCTAACTAGACAAATATAATGTATAAAGCCAGCTAGCTACAAACATATTGTAGATTACATTTGAAATGTATGTGTATGTTGTAGCTGCATTTGCAAGCAAGCAAACAATAACAAATAATACTCACTCCCGACTCCACTCGCCATTTCTTTCTTTTTCGACGGGGCCTCGCCACTAAACTTCCGCCGGAATCATTTCATGCGCTGACGATGACATACCAAGAAATCACATACCCTCTCCTTAATACAGGGGGATTAGCTCAAATGGTAGAGCGCTCGCTTAGCATGCGAGAGGTAGCGGGATCGATGCCCGCATCCTCCATTCTTTGAATTGCTTGTGATATGTGTGGTATGTTAGAAATGGGTGTTGCTGCAGTTCTATTTTTGTAACTTTTGCAGTGTTGGAAAAAGTACTCAATTGTCAAACTTGAGTAAAAGTAAAGATACCCTAATAGAAAATTACTCAAGTAAAATACTACTTGAGTAAAAGTCTAAAAGTATTTGGTTTGAAATATACTTTTAAAATAATAATAAACTATTAAAAGTACATGGAATTGCTAAAATGTACTTAAGTATCAAAAGTCAAAGTATACACTACTTTACACCACTGGACTTTTGTGACCTTTTTCGCCCATCATGTCCAAATCATCCTAAAGTACAGTATGTAAAATGTTTTTAGGTATGATGTAGTTTGTTGATTAAGACGACATGGAAGCATGTCAAATGTATGATAAAAAAAAACAGCCTTTGTGTCGGGTTATGAGTAAAGTAGGACATTTATCATAGGAGTAACGGGAGTATCCTACGGATGTGTCCTACTCCGGGGCATGGTCACGTTAAGCCCTGCCTCACCGTGTGTATCTATAATGTGACTGCTGAAAGGATATTTGGTTTATCCATACAGCTGCGATCTAGCTAGTTTTTTGTGTGCTAAATTTGATCTCTCATCAAAATGACGACAAGCGAAATACGGTGGCTAATAAGGAAAACACAACAACAATGTTATGGTGGCTCATTAGGAAGATGAAACGCATTTTAAAATTCATGACACTGAAACAAAAGGGGTAAACAGCAAGTACGCCTACACATGTTTTTATATTCCGATATGATATCGATATCAAATTAAAAAAGTATGAAACTGATATCAATATGGACTTTCCATATTGGTGGCCAACATTACTCATGAATCATGATCAGATCAGCTCACCTATAGGAATAATCACAGCAATGAGCTCCCGAGTGGCACAGTGGTCTAAGGCACTGCATTTCAGTGCAAGAGGCATCACTGCGGTCCTTGGTTTGAATCCAAGCTGTGTCACATCTGGCTGTGATTGGGAGTCCCATAGGGCGGCGCACAATTGGCCCAGCAAATGAATTACTTAAAAATCATACAATGTGATTTTCTGGATTTTTGTTTTAGATTCCGTCTCTCACAGTTGAAGTGTACCTATGATAAAAATTACAGACCTCTACATGCATTGTGAGTAGGAAAACCTGCAAAATCGGCAGTGTATCAAATACTTGTTCTCCCCACTGTATAACGTGATTTGACGTAATTTTATCTGTGGCCAATGACATTGAGCCTTCTTGGAAGGGCACTTCTAATGTAAATCTATGGCAGGACCTAAAGGGCTTGAATTTTTATGTCTACCTTTACTAAGGACGGGTGATGTAGTTTCTCCATGAGTGACAGAACACTAAGCCAATCACGGTGCAATGCTCCGATTTTCTGCTGACTTGTCCCACCACCACAGAAATCACTGAGCTAGGCTTAAACACCTGCATTTTGGAGCTGCCTTACTCATGAAAACAAAAAAGAGACCATGTTTGTCTTTTTTAACTCAATGATATATATATATTTTTTTACATTGTTAGCAAACAGATATGTGACTTGTTTTAATGCCAAAATACATGCAAAACAGGCAAGCCTCCCCACCAAAAAATATTGAATTTATTTATTTTTTGCTAGAAAAATGGGTCCATTGGCCTTATCCAACCCTAACCGTTTTTAAACTTCCATGGGGTGACTTCAGAGTTTAACGACCCAAGGATCCTGTTTAGACTTTTCTGTCACATTTTTACCTATAGGTACTGTACATGGTTTCCTGCTGATCTTGCTCTGCTGAAGTGCAATAGCAGACTCTAGTGGTCAGATGCTATCATGGCATTCTGATATAATATGACTTGGTGCCATCAGTAGCAATTATTTGATTGGTTCTTATGACTCCAGTTAGTCACTACCATGAATATGACAGCTTAAAGCAAGTGTTATAATGCATCATAAGTGTATCAAAAGGCATTTCAAATGCAGTTATGAAGCATGATGTGTGTGTGTGCTTCGTAGAAAGTATCAGCACATCTGTTCTCAACTCAGTAAAAGTTCACAGTTTGGATTGTTTTATCTATATTAACAGATATCATTTTCAGGACTCATTCAATCTTATCGTAGCAAAGTGACGTGAGCTCATAGCAGCCATAAAAGGAGAACAACACATTTATGCACTAAGCGATGGTTTCCCAGACCCAGATTTAAGCCAAATCCTGGACAAACAATAATTATCAATGGAACATGGTCATTGAAAGTGCATTATTGTCCAGGACTAGGCTTAATACCAGGCCTACGAATGTTAAACATAATGCCCTTTGCTACCACACACACACATACACTGCATACCTTATATTGTAACATTGGCCTCATTCCAGGCTGATTACATTGCAGTCATTGCATTGCATCAACTACTGTTCAACTACTGTACTAGCATCAGGCACAGGGTCGCTACAGTATATGAAATTTATATCCAGGCGTTGTGAGATCTGGCAGGTGTCTAGAAGGTAGTAGGCCTGGAGCGAGTCCAATGTTTGTGACAGTTGATAAACATAACAACATTAATTAAATCTGGTCAGATTAGAAACACTCATAGCATACATAACAGACAGTGTATATAACACTGAACAGCCCTGATATCCCACATTTCACTCTAATCTGGTACAGGGGGCTCTGATTGTCTGATTAACAACATAATGTCAGAGTAGTATTACCAAGCCCCTGCTATACACATTGGGTGACCCTGCTGGCTGCAGCTTCTCTACACTGGGGGCTGTTCCAGAAAGTTGGATCAATGATTTAGCAGGCTTACTGTTCAAAATGGTAATCAACCAGTAAATAAAGAGTTATATGTGTCTGTTTATCAAATGTAGCTACCCCACTGGTCTAAGGCACTGGTCTAATCTTCATAGAGACAGCTTTCAGAGAATAATGATAACCTTTCCAGTGATTCCAATTGACACTTGTAGTGTAATGTTTGGTGGTTCCCCATAGGTACTCTCCATTGATGTTAGCGTAGTGACAAGAACCATACCAACATGCCCCATAGTAAGTAGCTGCACAGTTGTCAGACCAAGTGTCCTGGTCTTTGTCGAAGGTGCTGAACATCAACCCGCTATGATAGGCCAGTGAGTCACCTTGGAAACAGAAAAAATTGTATATTTAGAGTGTTTGCATTTTCTAAAAACTCTACAATAGCGACCCAACTTACCATAGCTAAGCCATTTAATTACCTCACTATAGACCTACCTATCTAAAACAGCCACTATTACTACTGCAATGTACTGTTACTACTACTACTCTACTACTTCTGGGCTGCTTACTACTACTACTACTACTATTACTACTACTACTACTACTACTACTACTACTTCTGGGCTGCTTACTACTACTACTACTACCACTACTACTACTACTACTATTACTACTACTACTACTACTACTACTACTACAACTGCTACTACTTCTGGGCTGCTTACTACTACTACTACTACCACTACTACTACTATTACCACTACTACTACTACTACTACTACTACTACTACTACTATTACTACTACTACTACTACTACTACTTCTGGAATGCTTACTACTACTACCACTACTACTACTACTACTTCTGGGCTGCTTACTACTACTACTACTACTACTATTACTACTACTACTACTTCTGGGATGCTTACTACTACTACTACTACCACTACCACTACTACTACTACTACTACTACTACTACTACTTCTGGGCTGCTTACTACTACTACTACTACTACTACTACTACTACTATTACTACTTCTGGGCTGCTTACTACTACTACTACTACTACTACTATTACTACTTCTGGGCTGCTTACTACTACTACTACTACTACTACTTCTGGGCTGCTTACTACTACTACTACTACTACTACTACTACCACTACTACTACTTCTGGGCTGCTTACTACTACTACTACTACTACTACTACTAGGCTACAGTTACAACATACACCACTACTGCCGTCACAACTTCTACAGTTATCCCACTACAGGCCCACCACTAGTTCCAACTCAGTCACTACTACTATTACATTCTCCTACATTTTCCAACACAGTCACTACTACTATTACATTCTCCTACATTTTCCAACACTGGCCTCTAACAATTTAAACTTCCATACATTTCCAATTGCATACAAAATACTTATAGAAAATGTCACCACTTTTCAACCTCATATTCATAATTTCCAGCACCACCCCAACACCAACATACATGTATGTATAAAAAAAAATGTTTTTAAAAGGGCGGATGCACACCAGATGATGTCAAAAGTGTTTCTGGATGATCATGTGGTTAACATTATGTGATTTTTAACCAACTCTGAGCAGGCAAAGGTTAGTAAAGTAACATTTACCAACTCATAGTTGGTGAAAATCACACGATACACACCAGATGATGTTAAAAGTTTTTCCAATGACACAATCGAAAACATAGCCTATTTTCCTCTATCCTTCTGACTACAACACATAGTAAAGTGCTGTTTTCACACTTTGATGTTGGGGTGGTGCTGGAGATGATTAATGTGAAGTTGACAATTTAAGGATGAGTGACAACTGAAGTAAGCACACATTTTTTTTCAGGACAATTACCCTTTAAAGTGCTCTGACGTTTATAGGACAAAAACACAGCATTTGTTCTCAGACAGCTGTGAAGCCAGAGCACATTTTGTGAATGACTTGTGTTCCTCTTTGAAAATGGTATCACCGACAAGGCAAAAACAACAAATGTTGTCTCTCACTCACCTGCTCCTCCGTTGGTGAATCCAGTGACATGTAGCTTGTATCCGTCTGCCTCAGAGTCCAAAAAGAAGGAAGAGTACATGGCAAACACACGGTTTCCTTCAAAGTCCTCCCATGTCTACCCTCAGCTCATACTTCCTCCTCTTAGTGAGAAGGTGGATGTTCTCCAGTCCTGAAGAGACAACGCTAGATCAGATTGCAGATTACAGTATACAAAGTTATCATTTGTATACTCTACTTGTTTCAACTTATTTTGGGGTATTCTTTTCTTATTTTTTTGCTAAAGTAAATTCTCACCTAGCCAGTATTCTCCCTCTGGGTTTCCAAAACCAACTTTGTACTGGTTCCAGGGTCTGTAGAAGTTCAGAGATCCATCTATCCTCCTCTGGATTACCTGAGAGAGAGTGAGACAGACAGACAGACAGACAGACAGAGATGTTTAGCAACTGTTCACATGGTCTGTAAGAAATGTTAATAAGAGCCCAACATAGTACTATGATACTCACAGTCCACTTGCCTCCATCTGTGTTCATGTCACAGTACACTTGAACAGGTGTCAAAAAGGGGTAGATGGGGTAGACGCCACTTGCTTGCGAGATGTTGTAGACTTCATTCATTAGTCTGCATCCGGGTTGATATCACATCGAGGGGCAGAGTGGACTGCTGCAACAGCCAGAAGTAACACTGCCAACATGTGAGCCGTAGAGAGAGAGGAGAAAGAGAGAGAGAGGGGGAGAGAGAGGAGAAATAGTGAGAGAGAGCGACAGAGAGAGAAAGGTGATTTAAAGTTTCAAACAAAACCTCTACCTTTCAATTTAATTCACACATAACATCTTCAAGAAAATACAATTATTTGATTTAAGTCAGTCTCACCATCAATATAGTTCAAAGATTTTCAGCCTCAAGTTCAAACCTTAAACAGAAATATTGAATACGATAGAGGTTAGAAAAAACAGTTAGTTGAATTCTAGCGATTGAATTTTTAAATATGCAGTCCAACCCTAAAGTGTCCCTGTCCTACCCAGCTGACTGACAAGCATCAGTGTCCACTGTTTCTGTTCTAGCACTCTCTGAGCTTTAGGAAGACTTTTATACAGCCATATATGAATATTAATTTACATATTAACATAAATGTGATGGCGAGGTGGAACCCAACACTAGAGGATTCAAACAGGTCACATGACATTACACAGGTTGCACAAATCACAGTGTAACAGCAATCCAGTTCTAAATTGTATCTTTCTGTGAGGAAATGTTGTTGGTGACCGAAAGGTCAGAAGAAGAATACTTTTATGGTCGATTGTCATTTTCAGATCATGAACATTCATCTTTTATTGCCACCAGCAGGTCACTGACTACTGGCTTACAGATAGACGGTTGAATGTTGGTGGTAGCCTCGCAAAGCCACCTGATCCTGCAAGCTTACATTAAAGCCTTTTACACAGCGTGAATCAGTCTGGTATTTATGAGTCTATGTTGGTGGTACCACTTCAATGCTTTTAGCCCAAACTGTTTTCAGGAGCTACTCGTTAATTCCCTTTCTGATTTTAATGCTGTGAACCCTATATATTTGATGTATTTATTTATAGGGGAACAATGCACATGAATCAACATCAATATTACAATAATGCAACATTCATGTAAATGTGCAGGGGCTAGCCAAAAACTAATTTGCACCCGTAGTCCCTGGGCAGGTAAGGGCCTTTACACAGCCACTATACAAATACTCACTAAAACAATACAAAATACATTACATCCAATAATATATAATTCTAACAACAACAACTTATTCGTATAAAAAAAAACACTATCTTCAACTGTCGTCTTACATATGAGGAACCACAGATAAATTGTGTACAGTTTTGAATAGATTTGAGCCATGTTTTCAATTTAAAAGTACAATAAGCAGTGCAGCTTCTCAAGTCCAAGGGAGTTACGTACGCCTCTTGCAGAGGGTACGCAACACCCTGCTACAACAACTCCCCGTGGAGTGAAACAGGTAGGGACTGTAGGTGCGGGTAAGGATGACAAAGGCAGAGAATATACCGTTTACTGGGAATTTATTTATTCCTTCATACGGTAATATGGGGAAAAGGGGCTGGATGGAACCAAAGCAAAGAAAGTAAATGTCAAAGCCCCCTCTCCTAGCTTACCTGACTACCCACTACTTATCTAACCTACCCTCTCCTACCTTACCTGCCTACCCACTACTTACCTAACCTACCCTCTCCTACCTTACCTGCCTATCCACTACTTATCTAACCTACCCTCTCCTACCTTACCTTACTACCCACTACTTACCTAACCTACCCTCTCCTACCTTACCTGCCTACCCACTACTTATCTAACCTACCCTCTCCTACCTTACCTGCCTACCCAATACTTACCTAACCTACCCTCTCCTACCTTACCTGCCTACCCACTACTTACCTAACCTACCCTCTCCTACCTTACCTGCCTACCCACTACTTACCTAACCTACCCTCTCCTATCTAACCTGACTACCCACTACTTACCTAACCTACCCTCTCCTACCTTATCTGACTACCCACTACTTACCTAACTTAGCACCACCTGGTGCGCTAACCAAAACACAGGGGGTGGTCCGCACAGGTCTTACCTAGTGTGCATAGGCAGTAAATACTATGGGTTATGTATGCCCATTGCATTCAAGTATATTGTAGCTCTAACAAAGGACAATTGACCAAATTTACTGTGTCGAAAAGGGACAACGCAATCCCCTCTAGTTACTGTCCTTGTTATCCTGGAGGTTCTTTCCTTGAGCAAGCTAGTTGGAGATAATTTATATAGATGGTAAACAGAATGGGCCCTAATATTGACCCTTGTGGGACCCCAATATTATAGTAAAGAGAGTCTGACTGAGTGTCGCCCAGACAAACCCTTTGACTTCTGTTTGCCAGATAGGAATACATCCAACTAATTACTTCAGTGGATACATTAAGGGAGGATAGTTTGGATAGGAGGACCTTATGATTCACAGTATCAAAGGCCTTTTTAAGATCCAACAAGACTGCACCAACTTCACCACCTATGTCCAGTTTTAGATGTAATGCACTCCAGAAAATAACATTTGGCTGTTTCGGTAGAATGGTTAGTTCTGAATCCAAATTGCATTTAATGTATGGAGTTTTCTTGATTCAGGTGATCAGTCAGATGATCAGCCACACATCTTTCAGCTACTTTTGATAGCACTGGAATAATGCTTATTGGTCAGTTATTTTCCACTAGTGTTGGGTCACCGGATTTTAAAACAGATGTACAATAGGGGCAATCAGACAATATTTGTGTTTCTTCAGGAATACAGTGTCTAAACCAAATACATACAGTTGAAGTCGGAAGTTTACATACACTTAGGTTGGAGTCATTAAAACTTGTTTTTCAATCACTCCACAGATTTCTTGGCAACAAACTATAATCTTGGCAAGTCGGTTTTGTGCATGACACAAGTAGTTTGTCCAACAATTGTTTACAGACAGATTATTTCACTTATAATTCACTGTATCACAATTCCAGTGGGTCAGAAGTTTACATACACTAAGTTGACTGTGCCTTTAAACAGCTTGGAAAATTCCAGAAAATAATGTCATGGCTTTAGAAGCTTCTGATAGGCTAATTTACATAATTTGAGTCAATTGGAGGTGTACCTTTGGATTTATTTCAAGGCCTATCTTTATTTCAAGGAAAATCTAAAGAAATTAGCCAAGACCTCAGAAAAACATTGTAGACCTCCACAAGTCTGGTTCATCCTTGGGAGCAGTTTCCAAACGCCTGAAGGTACCACGTTCATCTGTACAAACAATAGTAAGCAAGTACTGTACCTGTGTTTTCTGTCTGTCTGTGCCAGTTTGTCTTGTTTTGCATTGTTGCCAAAAAGTTCAATTTTGGTTTAATCTGACCAGAGCACCTTCTTCCACATGTTTGGTGTGTCTCCCAGGTGGCTTGTGGCAAACTTTAAACAACAGTTTTTATGGATATCTTTAAGAAATGGCTTTCTTCTTGCCACTCTTCCATAAAGGCCAGATTTGTGCAATATACGACTGATTGTTGTCCTATGGACAGAGTCTCCCACCACCTCAGCTGTTGATCTCTGCAGTTCATCCAGAGTGATCATGGGCCTCTTGGCTGCATCTCTGATCAGTCTTCTCCTTGTATGAGCTGAAAGTTTAGAGGGACGGCCAGGTCTTGGTAGATTTGCAGTGGTCTGATACTCCTTCCATTTCAATATTATTGCTTGCACAGTGCTCCTTGGGATGTTTAAAGCTTGGGAAATCTTTTTGTATCCAAATCCGGCTTTAAACTTCTTCACAACAGTATCTCGGACCTGCCTGGTGTGTTCACAGTGCAGGTGCATTTATACGGAGACTTGATTACACACAGGTGGATTGTATTTATCATCATTAGTCATTTAGGTCAACATTGGATCATTCAGAGATCCTCACTGAACTTCTGGAGAGAGTTTGCTGCACTGAATGTAAAGGGGCTGAATAATTTTGCACGCCCAATTTTTCAGTTTTTGATTTGTTAAAAAAGTTTGAAATATCCAATAAATGTCGTTCCACTTCATGATTGTGTCCCACTTGTTGTTGATTCTTCACAAAAAAATACAGTTTTATATCTTTATGTTTGAAGCCTGAAATGTGGCAAAAGGTCGCAAAGTTCAAGGGGGCTGAATACTTTCGCAAGGCACTGTATATATACCCAGGGGATAATGGCGAAATATGGGTGACACCTGGAGGGGGTGGAGACAAGCACAAGGACAGGTGAAACAGACAAGGGTGTGACAGTACCCCCACCCCCTCCAGGGGCGCCACCTGGCATCCTACCAGGGCGCATACCTGGTTGACCTGGGTGCCGACGGTGGAAGTCGGCAATGAGGGCTGGGTCCAGGTAGTCTCTAGCGGGGACCCAGCACCTCTCCTCCGGACCATAACCCTCCCAGTCAACCAAGTACTGGAAACCCCTGCCCTGCGGTCAAACATTCAGCAGCCGTCTTACTATGCCGGATGGCCTTCAATGACACTGGGCGGAGGATGAATATAGAGGGTACGGGGTAACAAAAGATGAACAGCAGTGGAACTAAGGACTCTAGAGATGGGGAAAGGGCAAATGAAACTTTGGGAAAGTTTGCAGGACTCCACCCGAAGGAGCAGGTCCCGTGTGGATAGCTTCCGCCCAATGCGATAGCAAGGAGCTGGAGTCCGGTGGTGGTCCTCTTGTCGATGATACCTGGAGTTGGTCTTGAGAAGCGCCGCCCGGGCTCTTCTCCAGGTACGCTGACAGTGGTGGATGAACATCTGGGCCGAGGGTATGTTGACTTCCTGCTCTTATTCTGGGAAGAGCGGAGGCTGATACCCCAGGGAGCACTCGAAAGGGGAGAGTACAGTGGCCGAAAAGGGAAGACTGTTTCCTGGGCATACTCCACCCAGACCAGTTGTCGGCTCCAGGTAGTGGGGTTGGTCGAGACGAGGCATCTTAAGATTGTTTCCAGGTCTTGGTTTGCTCTCGCCAACTGGCCGGTGGATTGGGGATTGAATCTGGAGGACAGGCTGGCCGACAACCCAATAAGGGTGCAGAACGCCTTCCAGAACTGAGAGGAGAACTGAGGACCCCGGTCTGAGACTAAGTCCACCGGGAGTCCGTGGATCCTGAAGATGTGCTGCGCCATGAGCTGGGTCGTCTCTTTGGCAGAGGGTAGTTTGGGGAGAAGGATGAAATGGGTGGCCTTGGAAAACCGATCCACTACCATCAGAAGGACGGTGTTGCCATCAGATGGAGGGTGCCCAGTGAAAAAGTCCAGGGGGATATGGGACCAGGGACAGGTTGTGGCTGAAGGACACCGGGAAGGGGCTTGCCGCGGAGTCTTATTCTGAGCACAAACGGTGCATGCAGCGACGAAGGCAGAGGCATCAGGAACCATTGTGGGCCACCAGAAATGTTGTCAGAGGAAGGCCAGGGTTCGACGGAAACCCGGATGAAAGGTAGGCTAGGAGGAATGAGCCCCTTCCAGGACCCGGAATCAGACTGAATTAGGGACGAACACTCGTTAAGCCAGGCCCCCTCCAGGGGAAGGCTGGGAATGTTGAGCCTTGCGGACCAGGGTCTCAATACCCAAGCTCACAGCAGCCGCAAGGCATGAGGTAGTCTCAGCGGGACTGTACAGGTGAGAAATGGCATCAGGTTTAACATTATTGGACCCTGGGCGATAGGAAATGGTGAAGTTGAACCTGGTGAATAACAGAGCACACCGGGCCTGCCTGGAGATAAGGTGCTTGGCTGTGTGGAGTTGTTACAAATTATTGTGGTTGGTCCAAACCAAAAACGGATGTTCTGCTCCCTCCAGCCAGTGCCTCCACTCCTCCAGTGCCATCTTGAACACCAGGAGTTCTCTGTTACCCACGTTGTAGTTTCTTTCTGCAGAGTTGAGACGATGGGACAGAAAGGCACAGGGATGGAGCTTTTGGTCCTGAACAGATCTCTTGGACAGGTTAGCCTCCACTCCAACGTCAGAAGCATCGACCTTAACCACAAACTGATGGGACGGGTCCAGATGGATGAGGGCTGTAGTGAACCAATGGTTCAGGTCCAAAAAGGCTCTGTCAACCGCTGGGGACCATGTGAATGGTACCTTGGGAGAGGTGAGTGCCGAGAGGGGGGCCGCCAGGGTGCTGTTGCCTCGAATGAAACTAGAAATTGGCAAACCCCAGGAAACGCTGTAGCTGCATCCTGGACTAGGTTGGGGCCAATCCACAACTGCTTTCACCTTTTCCGGGTCCCTCTGGACATTTCCTTCAGTGATGACTTATCCCAGAAAGGAGAGAGTAGAACGATGGAACTTGCATTTCTCTGCTTTCAGAAATAACTGGAAATCCAGGAGGTGCTGAAGGACTTGTCGAACATGGAGGACGTGTTCTTGGCAGAACGGGAAAAAAATAGGATGTCGTCGAGGTAGACAAACACGAAACAATTTAACAAATGCCGGAGCACATCATTTACCAGGACCTGGAAGACCGCAGAGGTGTTGGTGAGTCCAAACGGCATGACCAAGTACTCATAATGTCCACTGGCTGTCTTCCTCTCATCCCCTTTGCGAATCCAAACCAGGTGGTAAGCATTCCGAAGGTCCAGTTTGGAGAAGATGGTGGCCCCCGGAGAGGTTCGAAAGCCATAGGAGAGGAGTGGTAGGGGGTAACGATTCTTGATTGTTATGTCGTTAAGGCCCGGTAGTCAATGCACGGACACAACTATGAAATAACACATATGGAATCATGTTGTAACCAAAAAAGTGTTAAACACTTCTTCAAATAGCCACCATTTGCCTTGATGACAAAACCATCAAGCGCTATGATGAAACTGACTCTCATGAGGACCGCCACAGGAATGGAAGACCCAGAGTTACCTCTGCTAAGTATAAGTTCATTATAGTTACCAGTTCATAAGTTCATTAGAGTTACCAGCCTCAGAAATTGCAGCCCAAATAAATGATTCACAGAGTTCAATTAACACATCTCAACATCAACTGTTCAGAGGAGACTGTGTGAATCAGGCCTTCATGATCGAATTGCTTCAAAGAAACCACTATTGAAGGACACCAATAAGAAGAGACTTGCTTGGGCCAAGAAACACGAGCAATGGACATTAGACCGTCAGAAATGTGTCCTTTGGTCTGAATTCAAATTGGAGAGTTTTGGTTAAACGGATTAACTCCGCATGTATATTTCCCACCGTAATGCATGGAGGAGGAGTTGTTATGGTGTGGGGGTGCTTTGCTGGTGACACTGTCTGTGATTTATTTAAAATTCAATTCATTCACACTTAACCAGCATGGCTACCACAGCATTCTGCAGCGATACGCAATCCCATTTGGTTTGCACTTAGTCCCACTATCATTTGTTTTTCTACAGGACAATGACCCAACACACATCCAGGCTGAGTAAGGGCTATTTTACCAAGAAGGAGAGTGATGGAGTGCTGCATCAGATGACCTGGCCTGAATTGAATTCCAGGTGAAGCTGGTTGACAGAATGCCAAGAGTGTGCAAAGCTGTCGTTAAGGCAAAGGGTGGCTATTTGTTTAACACTTTTTTGCTTACTACATGATTCCATATGTGTTATTTCATAGTTGTGTTGAATGAGTAGGTGTGTCCAAACTTTTGACTGGCACTGTAAATTTGGCACATTAGGATACAAAAACACAGTCATGGGAAGCACAAGTAAAACATCACAAATCGCCCAGAAAAACAGTAACATTCCTCCACAAATAAGTCCCCAATCAATACTCTAAACGTTGCGAACGGCAGCAGAACATCTCAATTAAATGTGTTTTGAAATTTTGTTCCAACAATATGGTGCTTTAAAGCTAAAAGCAGATTTACCTAGCTCGGTGAAGACCCTAGGAATCTCAAGAGTTAACCAATTCTGTGATCTGGTTATGCAACTCAGATGTCTATACTTCAACAGCAAAGTTAGATAAGACTGACGTTTATAAAGTAGGGCATTTTTGATACAGGATGCAGTGATGAGTATCAAAACTGTCACCTGTAACAAAACGAAGGGCACTATGGTAGATGGCATTTAAAGGTTTAAGAGTTGTAGCAGCTGTATTTTATAAGTAATATCACCATAATCAAGAACAGATAAAAAGGTTGACTGAATAATCTGCTTCCCTACTGCTTAGAGAACGGCACAATCTGTTTCGATACAAAAAGCCAACTTTAAATCTGAACTTCTTAACCTTTTTTAACGTCACATCCATATAAATCCAAATGCCTAAGTATTTATATGCGGGAACACGTTCAATTGGAGAACCATCTAATGAGTGAACATTATGTATTTTGTTTTGCCCGTATTAAGAACAAGTTTTACATAAGCAAGAGATTCCTGCATAGCAATAACATCTGACAGTAGTTTTGACACAGCCAGGTCAACAGTCAGGGCAATAGCATACATAATAGTATCGTCCGCATAGAGATGAAGTTGACCATTTTTAACAGCTTGACCAATGGTGTTCATATAACTAATGAAGAGAACAGCTTCCAAAATCGACCCCTGTGGCACACCTTTGTGCACTTCATGAAATTCCGACTTAACCCCATCAATCACGGTGGCCTGAGTTCTGTCACTAAGATAATCATGAAACCATGAACAGGTGTCAAAGCTCAGGCCTATCGAGGACAACTTATTCAATAAAATAGCCTGATAAACAGTATCAAAAGCTTTTGACAGGTCCACTAACAAAGCAGCATATTTCATTTGAGTTTCTAAAGTATTGACAAGATCATCAACAACTAAAGTGGTTGCTGTAATAGTGCTATGGCCAGGCCTAAACCCTGATTGGTTTACATTAAAAATACATTTCTCAGATAATAAAGAGAAAAGTTGTACATTTACCAAGGGTTCAATAATCTTAGCTAGACAAGGAAGCCTTGAAACGGGGTCATAATTATTAAGATCACTACTATCCCCGTCCTGAATTCCATACTTTTGGAATATTTCCTGATAACGATATTAACTAAAATGTGGGTTACTGAGCCAACAATGATGCGTCAATAATGGCATTTTTTTCCGTAATGAGGCAAGTGTCTGAATTTATTTGTTGTGGCAGAGAGGAGGAAGTAGAATCCTTCAAGAATTTGACAGTTTCCCATTACAATCCGAAAGAGCGGTTACATAATAATCAAATTGAGACTTTCTGATTTGTCTTACACAATGATTCCTCAGTGGCTTACAAGCTTGCCAGCCCGGGCCTAAGCCTGTTTTCCTGGCCTTGATCCAAGCATCATCGCTTTTATGAATTATTTCTGATAATTCCGGAGCATTCAACCTACCTTTAATTAACCCTTCGTTTTTTTGAAGACAACTGAAAAAAGGCTGGACGCTAAATCAGGTTCAGGGATAGCTGAAACACAATTAAGGTAACTAAAATAAAGATCATGTAAAAAATCCTGTTCACTGAAGGCTTAGATTTTTGTATTCTCACATCTTTAACACAAAACCACCTAAGGTCTAAGGGTATGTTTTCAAGTGTCTGTCCTATATCTAAGAGATATACAGAAAGAAAACTCAACCCATATTTAACCCCTTTTTTTTGGCACTAAAGTACATTCATAAATACTTCCATAATGTTTTACTGGTACCGTGGTACTTTCAGATGAGTCTTGTGAGGCTTGTGGGTGTACTAGAGTAGGGATCATCAACTAAATTCAGCTGCAGGCCAATTCTTTTTTTTTTTCTTTTTTTCTTGAGCCGATGGTCAGGAGGCCGGAACGTAGTAAAAAATGAATTTGTAGACTACAAATTGACCGCAAGAAACCCAAACGGATATACTGTTTGAAAAAAATATAATTTCAAACCTAGCCTACATTTGTATATGATCACATACATCGCTCTATTATGAGTGGGAATACTTTGGAACAGATTTCCAAAATTAAAATCACTAGGAGCTGATTTGTGTTTTTACAGTCTTATGTTTTTTATTTTATTTTTCAGAAAACTCAGCGGGGAACCCTGTCCTAGACCAAACCACCATGTGTTCGTGAGAGTCGATGGTGGTGTCATATTAGTATGTAGCCCAAACTGTTCGGATGCTACACTTGTCAAGTAGAACCATACAGGGGTTTTTCCAATTTGTCCCCATAGGGGAACCCTTTTTGGTGCTGGGTAGAACCCTTTGCAGGGGGTTCTATGTAGGGTTCTTCAAAGAACCCTCTGTATAAAGTTCTACCTAGGACACTCTATGAAGCATTCTGCCTAGAACCCACTATGAAGGGTTCTACCAAGAACCATTTTATAATCTAAAAGGTTCTACCTAGAACCCTTTTATCTTTGGAGGGTTATTCCTAGAACCCTCTTTGAACGGTTCCACCAGCGATATTAGCCTTTAAAATTGTATTATTTATGACAATAAATTACATATACAGTGGGGCAAAAAAGTATTTAGTCAGCCACCAATTGTGCAAGTTCTCCCACTTAAAGATGAGAGAGGCCTGTAATTTTCATCATAGGTACACTTCAACTATGACAGACAGAATGAGGGAAACAAAATCCAGAAAATCACATTGTAGGATTTCTAATGAATTTATTTGCAAATTATGGTGGAAAATAAGTATTTGGTCACCTACAAACAAGCAAGATTTCTGTCTCTCACAGACCTGTAACTTCTTCTTTAAGAGGCTCCTCTGTCCTCCGCTCATTACCTGTATTAATGGCACCTGTTTGAACTTGTTACCAGTATAAAAGACACCTGTCCACAACCTCAAACAGTCACACTCTAAACTCCACTATGGCCAAGACCAAAGAGCTGTCAAAGGACACCAGAAACAAAATTGTAGACCTGCACCAGGCTGGGAAGACTGAATCTCCATCTTTTTAAGTGGGAGAACTTGCACAATTGGTGGCTGACTAAATACTTTTTTACCCCACTGTATCATAAGGCCTTTCTTTGAGGGCCTAGTTACTGTATACCGTAACACAGTGGTGTTAGGAATCTCCTGGTTTACAGGCCACATCAAGCCTTCAAATCATATTATGCTGGCATGCAAAGTGATGTGTAGTTCCTTTTGGAGTCCAGTTAGGATATCCAACAAGTGGAATTGTTAATCACCCGCAACCTGCATTCAGAATGACTGCCAGGGTAGGGAAGATTGAATATTGAGACGACCTCAATCATCTAAACTAGAACAACCATCTCATTAATGGGTGCAATAAATCCTACAGATTGTATTATTTTAGAAAATTGTATGTTATTTATCTTTCTGTAGCATAAAATGTATTAACCAATGAAAATCTCCCTCCAATAGACCATGCTGAGAAATAATATACTGTATATGAAGAACCCTTCCTGCCTTCCAAAGAATCCTTCTTGCCTTCCAAATAATCATCAAAGAATGCTTTCTTCCTAAAAGGGTTCTTCTGATCAAAACAGTTATTGGTAGAAAGAACCCT
The DNA here is from genome assembly GCF_013265735.2 of Oncorhynchus mykiss. Classification (NCBI taxonomy): domain Eukaryota; kingdom Metazoa; phylum Chordata; class Actinopteri; order Salmoniformes; family Salmonidae; genus Oncorhynchus; species Oncorhynchus mykiss. The sequence continues at coordinate 26,582,168 of NC_048578.1, read as the reverse complement.
ATCCCTCTGCAGAGAACCATTTTTAAACCCTTTATTCTAAGAGTGTACAGACAGAAGTTGGCAGATCGGCTGTACCGACTTCAGACGAGTCACAAAACGGCGAACACCATTGTGTTTGTGACAGTCTTGTCTTTCCAGGGGGGTCATATTAGTTTTTTAGCCCAAACCTTTCGGACGCTACAGACGTCTTTGTGAGAAGACCGAGTTTCGGAAAAAAACAAGGTTGAATCATGATGACGTCAGTGATCTTCAGGTCATAGCTCTAGAAAGAGACCCAAGTTCCGGATTTATAATTGCGAGTTGGATGACCGTTCAAAACATATTTTTCCAGTCAGAGCTAGTTATTTCCAAGTTCCCAGTTGTCTTGAACTCACTGAAGTCAGATTTCGCAGTTCACCGTTGTTTTGAGCGTGAAACAAATCATGCTTCATTGACAGCATGGCCAATGTTGAATGTTAATAATTTTAAACTTGGAAAAGAGACCCTTAATGCCAGATTTGAGACAACATAGCCACTCCACTGAATAGCAGACTAGTGATTGTTTTGAAATGCTTGCAGTTAGCCACTGATTCCTTCCAAACCACTCATTGTTGAATTTGCGATTTCCAACTTGTTGTGTAATGTTTATGTCCAATGGCCGATGAGCACTGATATGTTTTATCTAGAATTTCTCTTAATTATTTATCTTCATATGACAAGGATTAAAAAGGATTTGCCAGTAGATTGTCAACTTGATTCATGATGATGACTGCTAGCTAAGATTTTGAAAGTGTGATATTGACATGATCAGTCCAATCAAGTTGTAGATATTACACGATTTGACGTCATTTTATTTGTGGCCAATGACCCTGAGCCTTCTTGGATGTGCACTTCTAATGTAACTCTATGGCAGCACCCAAACGGGCTTGTATTTTCAAGCTCTACCCTTAGACTTGGCGGTAACGTAGTGTCCCCATGAGTGACAGAACACTAAGCCAATCATGGCGCAACTAGAGAACATTACCAACCATTACGCTCCGTATTTTCCTCTGACTGCCCCACCACCACAGAAAGCACTGAGCTAGGCTGAAACACCTGCATTTTGGAGCTGCCTTACTCAATAAAGCAAAAAATAGATCATGTTTGTATTCAGCTTTGTTTATTTTTTTTTTACATTGTTTGTAAACTTATGTGATATGTGATAATGCCAAAATAACATGCAAAACAGGCAATCCCCCCCCCCCCTCCAAAAAAAAAATGTGTAGCTAAAAATGTGGGGCTCAACCCCACCACCCTGAATGACGGGTCGCCACTGGTTGATGGTAATCTCACACCTTTTGTGTTGATGATGTGTCAAGGGAAAGGCCTTAAAAAGTTGATACCCAACTAGAAGGCCTGACTTTTATCCAATACTGTTGAGCGTTGGCACAATATGGATGCAGTAGCAAAAGACCTTGCACATAATGTCATCATTGTATGGTAAAGTGAGATGAGAAGCATGATGGGAATGCCAGGAGCTTTTGTCATTCCGCCAGCCATTGCAACGTTGCGTCACTCTCTGGCGATTGGGTTTTGCCATTACATGCAACAGTAAATAGGCTTTTTGTTTATATATTTTCCCTGTCGCTGTTTTTGTTCTCTTCCTGTTGTGGTAGGCATCCTCCAGACAACCACCCCAAACTGATCTCCATGGCACACAAAGCCAGCCTTTTGATTCAAGAGCTTATTTTCTTTCCAGTGTTCCATATATTTATTGGTCTCTTTTCTTCTTCCTCTCCCTTTGTGATTAGTGGAAAGAGCTAGAGCTACAGCCCTTCCTCCTCCAGCCACCCCCCTCCCCCTCCCCCATCCCCTCCCCCTGCTTTATCCCCCCCCCCACTCCCTCCTCCTCCCGCTTCCCTCCACCCTCGCCCCACTTCCCTCCCCACTCACTCCCCCTCCTCCCTCCCCCTACTTCCCTCCCCACTCACTCCCCCTCCTCCCTCCCCCTTCTCCAGCTTCACTCCTCCTCCACTCACAAGCTTCCCTCCCCTCTTCCTGATTTACTCCCAGTCTACCTCCTTACCACCCTCACCAACCCACAGACACACACATTAATCCTTGCTCAGGCCTCAGTTTACAGATACAATGGGGTTTGGAGAATTGGACTTGAGATAATTGTGCTGCTATCCCATTTCGTCTGTAATGGAATCGCTCGGTGGGCCCCAGTCCAGCTTAGAGGAGAATGGCGTCTTTGCTGATAACACAAAAACAAGTCTGCGTGCCCAGCACCATTTGGAGATTGTCTTAACGGTGGTTTTGATTACTTTGTGAGACATCTCTTTCTTTTGCATCCACCCTCCTTTCTCCACTTTTTCACATTCATCTCCTCTTCTCCTTTCAATATAGCAGTGTTTCCCAAACTCAATCCTGGGGCCCCTCTTGGTGTACATTGTGGTTGTTGCCTTAGCACTACACAGCTGATTCAAATAACCACCTCATCATCAAGCTTTGATTGTTTATTTGAATCAACTGTGTAGTGCTAGGGCAAAAAACTAAACATATTCGGTGCCATGTTGTGAGGGACTTTGGAAAAGCAGGAGCTGTGAAAATAGTGGCCACAATCACTGTAATTAACACAGGTGTCAATCTGGAAGAACACCTGCTCTATTAACTCCTGGCTCTTGAAGTTGGCAACCTCCTGGCCCTGGGGTCAGCTGCAGCGCAGTGGTCGTTTATCAGGAATGGTGAGTGGATGCAGATGGCTGGGAAACAACACTGTTACATGTGAAAATGGCAGATGGAAAAATGTATGGCAAAACCTAAACTTTAAACCAACCAAAAAACGACCATATATGTGACCCGATTAAAGAAACTAGGTGTATATCGCAAGTCACGACTTCACAGCGGAGCAGTTTGAATAAAAACGTTTTTTTTTAATCAAAATGCATTTTTGGGCAGAAATGCCTTCTTGAACATGTGAACTTTCATGTGCTTTAACAAACTTGCCATCTGGAAATACGAATAAATTGTTAAATTACAAGCCTTGTTGGTTAAACTACATAAAAAGACAGCAATCTTCCCACTAGCCATGATTGGCTGAGATAATGAGTGGGCTGGACATGCCGAGAGGTGAGTTTGTATTAGTCTGCAATATATAAGACTTTTGTCTATTTGAGCTGGTCAGTCTGTGTTGGTAACCCTGTCGAACGCGGCTTTTTTATAATGTAGCTGCATAAGTGTTGCTCTCCACTTTCTGGAGGATCGAGTTTTGAAATGATTAGAATTAGAATATGATCGCTAAAGAGGTGGGAAAACACCTGTTTCCGGATTACGTCTTCAAACTAAGGGCATTTGTGGTATGGATCCAGGGAGACACGTCCATCATCATGTATAATGATGTATACAGACAGGTAAGATAGTCTAGCTCGCTACATTTTCAGATATAACATGTTTATAATTTTGACAAAGTGGTTTCCTTTTAAGCTAAAGTGTACTGTTAGCTAGCGTTAGCAGGCTGGCTCGTTAGCTAGCATGACGTGATGTGTGTGATCTTACATGTTGTTTACCTAGCTAGGTTCATTGTTTACCTAGCTAGCTACATGTCTTAAGCTAAAGTGTACAACACCCGTTGAATATGGTCGGTGTCAGTAAACATCAGCACAAAAGCATAATGAAATTGTTAGTCAGCAGAGCTGGTTCGACTTTTTTCATGTTATCCAGAGGTAAACAAATCATCGGCCAGAGCGTCAAGAGTGCGCTCTGAACGCAAGGAGATGGGTGGGGCTAAAGCTTAAGAGGGTGTGAACAATGCTGAATGGGTGTAGACAAAGAAGAGCTCTCTCACCGAAATGCTAAAATGCAATTTTCTCAACTTTCAAAGCATAATTACTTTCCTCAAATGCAGTGTATGATATACCATTTTGTATCTCCGAGTCTCTACTTTTATCCATTGTAAAAAACAGAAATTCAAATTTTTGCTACATAAATCAAATGAAATGTATTTATATAGCCCTTCGTACATCAGCTGATATCTCAAAGTGCTGTACAGAAACCCAGCCTAAAACCCCAAACAGCAAGCAATGCAGGTGTAGAAGCACGGTGGCTAGGAAAAACTCCCTAGAAAGGCAAAACCTAGGAAGAAACCTAGCCTGGTTCCTCTCTATGTGGGGTGGCCAGTCCTCTTCTGGTTGTGCTGGGTGGAGATTATAACAGAACATGGCCAAGGTGTTCATAATGTTCATAAATGACCAGCATGGTCAAATAATAATAATCACAGGCAGAACAGTTGAAACTGGAGCAGCAGCACGGCCAGGTGGACAGGGGACAGCAAGGAGTCATCATGTCAGGTAGTCCTGAGGCATGGTCCTAGGGCTCAGGTCCTCCGAGAGAAAGAAAGAGAGAATTAGAGAGAGCATACTTAAATTCACACAGGACACCGGATAGGACAGGAGAAGTACTCCAGATATAACAAACTGACCCTAGCCCCCCGACACATAAACTACTGCAGCATAAATACTGGAGGCTGAGACAAGAGGGGTCAGGAGACACTGTGGCCCCATCCGAGGACACCCCCGGACTGGGCCAAACAGGAAGGATATAACCCCACCGACTTTGCCAAAGCACAGCCCCCACACCACTAGAGGGATATCTTCAACCACCAACTTACCATCCTGAGACAAGGCCGAGTATAGCCCACAAAGATCTCCGCCACGGCACAACCCAAGGGGGGGGCGCCAACCCAGACAGGAAGATCACATCAGTGACTCAACCCACTCAAGTGACGCACCCCTCCTAGGGACGGTATGAAAGAGCCCTAGTAAGCCAGGGACTCAGCCACTGTAATAGGGTTAGAGGCAGAGAATCCCAGTGGAAAGAGGGGAACTGGCCAGGCAGAGACAGCAAGGGCGGTTCGTTTCTCCAGAGCCTTTCCGTTCACCTTCCCACTCCTGGGCCAGACTACACTCAATCATATGACCCACTGAAGAGATGAGTCTTCAGTAAAGACTTAAAGGTTGAGACAGAGTTTGCGTCTCTCACATGGGTAGGCAGACCAAAAATTGAGCTCTATAGGAGAAAGCCCTGCCTCCAGCTGTTTGCTTAGACATTCTAGGGACAATTAGGAGGCCTGCGTCTTGTGACCGTAGCGTACGTGTAGGTATGTACGGCAGGACCAAATCAGAGAGATAGGTAGGAGCAAGCCCATGTAATGCTTTGTAGGTTAGCAGTAAAACTTTGAAATCAGCCCTTGCCTTGACAGGAAGCCAGTGTAGGGAGGCTAGCACTGGATTAATATGATCAAATCTTTTGGTTCTAGTCAGGATTCTAGCAGCCGTATTTAGCACTAACTGAAGTTTATTTAGTGCTTTATCTGGGTAGCCGGAAAGTAGAGCATTGCAGTAGTGTAACCTAGAAGTGACATGGATTAATTTTTCTGCATAATTTTTGGACAGAAAGTTTCAGATTTTTGCAATGTTACGTAGATGGAAAAAAGCTGTCCTTGAAACAGTCTTGATATGTTCTTCAAAAGATAGATCACTGTCCAGAGTAACGCCGAGGTCCTTCACAGTTTTATTTGAGACGACTGTACAACCATTAAGATTAATTGTCAGATTCAACAGAAGTTCTCTTTGTTTCTTGGGACCTAGAACAAGCATATCTGTTTTGTCTCAGTTTAAAAGAAAAACAATAGTGGTCCTAAAACGGAATCTTGAGGAACACCGAAATTTACAGTTGATTTGTCAGAGGACAAACCATTCACAGAGACAAACTGATATCTTTCCGACAGATAAAATCTAAACCAGGCCAGAACTTGTCCATGTAGACCAATTTGGGTTACCAATCTCTCCACAAGAATGTGGTGATCGATGGTATCAAAAGCAGCACTAAGGTCTAGGAGCACAAGGACAGATGCAGAGCCTCGGTCTGATGCCATTAAAAGGTAATTTACCACCTTCACAAGTGCAGTCTCAGTGCTATGATGGGGTCTAAAACCAGACTGAAGCATTTCGTATACATTGTTTATCTTCAGGAAGGCAGTGAGTTGCTGCGCAACAGCCTTTTCTAAAATGTTTGAGAGGAATGAAAGATTCAATATAGGCCGATAGTTTTTTATATTTTCTGGGTCAAGGTTTGGCTTTTTCAAGAGAGGCTTTATTACTGCCACTTTTAGTGAGTTTGGTACACATCCGGTGGATAGAGAGACGTTTATTATTTTCAACATAGGAGGGCCAAGCACAGGAAGCAGCTCTTTCAGTAGTTTAGTTGGAATAGGGTCCAGTATGCAGCTTGACGGTTTAGAGGCCATGATTATTTTCATCATTGTGTCAAGAGATATAGTACTAAAACACTTGAGCGTCTCTCTTGATCCTAGGTCCTGGCAGAGTTGTGCAGACTCAGGACAACTGAGCTTTGAAGGAATACGCAGATTTAAAGAGGAGTCCGTAATTTGCTTTATAATAATCATGATCTTTTCCCTCAAAGAAGTTAATGAATGGAAAAATAGGATGATCGAGCAGCAGTAAGGCCTCTTCGATAATGCACGGTACTGTATTTCCAAGCTAGTCGGAAGACTTCCAGTTTGGTGGGGCGCCATTTCCGTTCCAATTTTCTGGAAGCTTGCTTCAGAGCTCGGGTGTTTTCTGTGTACCAGGGAGCTAGTTTCTTATGAGAAATGTTTTTAGGGGTGCAACTGCATCTAGGGTATTGCGCAAGGTTAAATTGAGCTCAGTTAGGTGGTTAACTGATTTTTGTCCTCTGGCGTCCTTGGGTAGACAGAGGGAATCTGGAAGGACATCAAGGAATCTTTGTGTTGTCTGTGAATTTATAGCACGACTTTTGATGTTCCTTGGTTGGGGTCTGAGCAGATTATTTGTTGCAATTGCAAACGTAATAAAATGGTGGTCCGATAGTCCAGGATTATGAGGAAAAACATTAAGATCCACAACATTTATTCCATGGGACAAAACTAGGTCCAGAGTATGACTGTGACAGTGAGTGGGTCCAGAGACATGTTGGACAAAACCCATAAGACAGAATCCATTTGGTGAGTCACGTATAACAAACCGGTTCAGTGCAGTGAACTGTTACACCTCTAGCACAGCTGTCATCAAGGCAAAGGGTGGCTACTTTGAAGAACCTCACAAATAAAATACATTTGGATTTGTTTAACACTTTTTTTGGTTACTACATGATTCCATATGTGTTTTTTTCATAGTTTTGATGTCTTCACTATTATTCTACAATGTAAAAAATAAAGACAAACCCTTGAATGAGAAGGTGTCAACTTGACTGGTACTGTATTTGTTTAATATATTTTCAAATGTAAAAAATAAATGTCGACATGCACTTAGATGAATTTGTAAAATAAATGTTTAATTAAAATGTATTGCAAATATACAGTGGGGCAAAAAGTATTTAGTCAGCCAGCAATTGTGCAAGTTCTCCCACTTAAAGATGAGAGGCCTTTTTCATCATAGGTGCATAAGTTCAAACAGGTGCCATTAATACAGGTAACGAGTGGAGGACAGAGGAGCCTCTTAAAGAAGAAGTTACAGGTCTGTGAGAGACAGAAATCTTGCTTGTTTGTAGGTGACCAAATACTTATTTTCCACCATAATTTGCAAATAAATTCATTAAAAATCCTACAATGTGATTTTTCTGGATTTCTTTTCTCTCATTTTGTCTGTCATAGTTGAAGTGTACCTATGATGAAAATTACAGGCCTCTCTCATCTTTTTAAGTGGGAGAACTTGCACAATTGGTGGCTGACTAAATACTTTTTTGCCCCACTGTAAGTAAATTGGCCAAATCATATTGTAATGAAATGGTGACAGTTTTAACAACTTAACATCTACTTTAGTAGTTTAGCTAGCAAAGGAAGCAGACCAATCCAAACTATTCTCCCAGCATGTCCAGCCCATTCATTATCTCCAAGCATGGCTAGTGGGAAGGTTCCGGCCTTTTTCCGTGTCTAACCAACTGGGCTTGTAATTTAACAATTGTATTAATTTACAGATGGAATACATATTTGTTAGTAAGTCACATGAAAGTTCACCTTTTTCAGAAGGCATTTATGTTTACATTCAAATGCCTCTCCTGTGAGGTGGTGACATGCGACATACGCCTAGTTTCCTGAAACGAGTCACATATGGATCTGTGCCATTTACTTTAAACTCGACAGTGTTTACAGCATGAGCGGGTGTGAGTAGATGTGCTGCTTTAAGATCAGAGAGAGCTGCATGTAGCCTCATACCCTTTGCTAGCTAGTGAGTTATTAGCCCAGTTATAGATAATTTGTAGTCAGCAATAGGGGAATGATCGCTTCCTACAAGAGCACAAAACTTGTACATTTCTAGACATCTTTGAAAAGCGAGTCAGGTAAAAATATATTTTTTGTAGTCTTCAAGGGGAAGTGTTGTATTTTGAGACAGGCTTGAATAAGCTAAGTAGCCAAATAAGCAGAGGGTAGCATCATTTGTCTGATTCACTGTAATAATGGTATGGGAATAATAATGGATTTTATTTTGTAAAATGTTTTCTTGCATCAAACAACACTAGATTTTCAGTCACCTCCTGGTCTGAAGGACAAATGGATAAATGGGTTAATGTCAAGCCCAGACTGTTTAAAAAAAAGTTTAATGGAATATATGCCAACATTGAACAGCACACATTTCCTGCTACTGTAGGCTGAATGATAAAACAACTATTTCCATGTCAAAATGTAATGGGATGCATTTGCAATATTGTTTCTGATGGTAGGGGGTCTCTGGTAGGCTTACATTATGATAAAATAGCCACAGTAGCTTACTTGGCCACTGTTAAAACTGTAACTTAAAGCGGGTGCATCCTCAGTGTTCACAGTAACCTTTCTTTAATTTGACTATTTTCTACATTGTAGAATAATAGTGATGCCATCAAAACTATGAAATAACACATGGCATCATGTTGTAACCAAAAAAGTGTTAAACTCTTCAAATCGCCACCCTTTGTCTTGATGACAGCTTTGTACACTCTTGGCATTCTCTCAACCAGGTTAATGAGGTAGTCACTTGGAATGCATTTATATTAACAGGTGTGCCTTCTTAGAAGTTAATTTGTGGTATTTACTTTCTTCTTAATGCGTTTGCGCCAATCAGTTGTTTTGTGACAAGATGGCCCTATTTGGTAAAATACCAATCCATATTATGACAAGAACAACTCAAATAAGCAAAGAGAAACAGCAGTCCATCATTACACTTAAGACATGAAGGTCAGTCAAGCTGGAAAATTTCAAGAACTTTCAGAGTTTCTTCAAGTGCAGTTTCAAAAATGAACTAAACATGCCATTGGTTGGGTATAGCTCTGTAACTAAACATGCCATTGGTTGGGTATAGCTCTGTAACTAAACATGCCATTGGTTGGGTATAGCTCTGTAACTAAACATGCCATTGGTTGGGTATAGCTCTGTAACTAAACATGCCATTGGTTGGGTATAGCTCTGTAACTAAACATGCCATTGGTTGGGTATGGCTCTGTAACTAAACATGCCATTGGTTGGGTATGGCTCTGTAACTAAACATGCCATTGGTTGGGTATAGCTCTGTAACTAAACATGCCATTGGTTGGGTATAGCTCTGTAACTAAACATGCCATTGGCTGGGTATAGCTCTGTAACTAAACATGCCATTGGTTGGGTATAGCTCTGTAACTAAACATGCCATTGGTTGGGTATAGCTCTGTAACTAAACATGCCATTGGTTGGGTATAGCTCTGTAACTAAACATGCCATTGGTTGGGTATAGCTCTGTAACTAAACATGCCATTGGTTGGGTATAGCTCTGTAACTAAACATGCCATTGGTTGGGTATAGCTCTGTAACTAAACATGCCATTGGTTGGGTATAGCTCTGTAACTAAACATGCCATTGGTTGGGTATAGCTCTGTAACTAAACATGCCATTGGTTGGGTATAGCTCTGTAACTAAACATGCCATTGGTTGGGTATAGCTCTGTAACTAAACATGCCATTGGTTGGGTATAGCTCTGTAACTAAACATGCCATTGGTTGGGTATAGCTCTGTAACTAAACATGCCATTGGTTGGGTATAGCTCTGTAACTAAACATGCCATTGGTTGGGTATAGCTCTGTAACTAAACATGCCATTGGTTGGGTATAGCTCTGTAACTAAACATGCCATTGGTTGGGTATAGCTCTGTAACTAAACATGCCATTGGTTGGGTATAGCTCTGTAACTAAACATGCCTATGGTTGGGTGTAGCTGGTGCTTAATTTGAGCAGGATCCTGCCGGAACAGCAATTGGCACCACTCTGTTTTGGGCTGTTTTGTTCTGGAAACATTTTGACTGGCTCCGGTACCTCTCATAGCATGATATTGTATTTTCAATTTTCAAAAATTTGAATAAAAGTGATCAAAGTTCATTCGAGTTGCCTCTCCGTTAATTCTCCTGCCCGTCACAAAAAAAAAACATAATGTGATAAATTATATTTTCTGCCCGGGCCTAATATTCTCAGGGTTTATTTGGGCCCGGCTTTATGGTTTGCACAACATTGTAAACTATATTTGAGAACAACGTGTGGCCATGGCTGTGTGAGAAGCGCACCAGTATCTCACATGACTGGAATGAGATTTACTTTCTATGATCCCTCTCTGCTCTGATAGATATGAGTCTGCAACTCTCATCTCTCAAGCATTGCACTTCATAATTGATTTCCTTTTAGAATCATAGCCATGCGAAGCATTCTGAAGGAACTGCAGCACCCCTGATATATTGGAATACATTTGCCAAAGTTATATATTTACTGCTGTCTGTTCAGAAATAAATTAAATAATTCAGAATAGCCTACTACACCATGAGCAGGCCTATAATTTAGCCACAGAGGATCAATAGCTTCTTTAAAAAAATAGCCTAGCTGTGGATTGTAGCCCAATAACAAGGAATAGCCTACAGTCAGGAATGCACAGCAAATCTATAACTGAAAAAAACAGCATGCAGGCAAAACAGGCCTTTCGCATTATTTCAAATACAATTGTGGGTGCTAACTGCAAACTTCAGTCAGCTGATTCCAGCCATCCCTTCTGGTTAGTTCTAGTCGGGCACTTTAGTCTCCCATTCAGAGGACCCCCACTTTTGTTTGTGTCTTATTGGTTAAGGTCACGCCAAATACTATCACCACATCTCCTTCAGCCTATCAGTGGCCTTGATTCCCGGGACTTCAGTTTCAGTTAATCTATTAATCCCAGCATGCTGTGTGGTCAGAAACCTACTTTCCCCATCCTGATGAGGCCTTCCACATGTTTTCCTCCTGTGGACTGAATCCCTGTATTCCTGATGTTTAATTGTGCGAGCATCTGAACATAAGTGCCTTGATCTGTATCATATTATGTGGAGCTAAGTTTTGTGGTTTATTGTGTACAATTACCGTGTGTTGAGCTTGTTTGCTCGCTCGTGCTCCAGCTAGTGTTAGCACTACTGTTAGCATTTTGTATTGGAATGCATGAGCATTTTAGCATGACTGTTAGCGATTAGCCGTTTATTAGCATTGCTAATTTATGGTGCTAGGCTATGTTCTCTCTCTCTCTCGCTCTCTCTCTCATATATATATATATATATATATATATATATATATATATATATATATCACTCATGCTTATTGTAATTATATTATGTATACATTTCAAAATTACTGTAATTTTTATTTGAGCACATTTGCCTGAGTTTCATATGTACAAGTCCAACAGGCTGTTTAGTCTTATGCCATGTGACTAGGCCTTATGCCTGCTGTAGTGTATAACCCTTGCTGTTATATATTTATTTACCTGTGCTAGTTTATACAGCCATGTCATTCATATTATAGCAGTGCTATAGCCTAAGTTTTCTTTCTTTCCTTTCAGAACCACATAGTTCATGTCAGTTCTCACTGGACATGCATCTCAGTTATCTGAACCATGAGGGATCAGGTGTGTGTATGTGTGTGAATGTGGACATCTTCTTCCATTAAACTCCCCTTAACCTGGACATCTGCCTCATCCTTGTTCTGACCGGACATTCTGTTGTGGTTGCTACCGGTCTTAAGCCAGAACCAAAGATTTCTTATTACATTCATGATTCTCTACAACCCTACCCTTATTTTTCATCGGGAAACACAGCTTGTAAAGAAAATTGCTCCTGCTGAGAAGAGAATACTATACTGTAGGCTACCAAAATATTTCATCGACTTCCAAATATTGTTTAACAAAAGAGGCTTTTGGAATGAGCGCATTTACCATCACCAGCAAGTGAGCTGTGTGTCATTTGGTGAGCCAGTGAAACTGGAAGCATTTTTAGGACTATAATTTCCTCATATCGTAGCCTACAATATGTGTCTCCGCACACATAGGACTAGGCTATTGATTTAAGACCAGGTCGTTTTTGTCAGTGTCAAAGTAGCCTGCCATTTTGATCATGTGCGGTATTAAAAAAGATTCTGCTAAAGTGTAACGTCTGCTTCCAACTCACATCCTCAAACACGTAGATCCCCTGAACGCAGCTCATTTTCCAGCCCACTTTCCAGCTCACTCTCAAACACCTGGATCCCCTGAACGCAGCTCACTCTCCAGATCCCAATCACCTGTTCACACACCTGTATGTCATTATCACACACTATTTAGTTCAGTTCTTTGCACCCCATCACTGTGAGCTATTGTTTGTTTTGTGAAAAACGTCTTTGGGTTGCCTGTGATTTACTCCTCCCGTGTATGATAGTTTTAGCCTATTGGATTTCCTGTTATCTACCTATTGCCTGATCTCCCGAACTATGTTACTAGCCTTTTCCCTGCCTGTACTGTTGGCCTTTTGGACCCCCTGTGTATGACCTTCTGCCTGCCCCTGGACCCAGCTACTTGCCTCCTCATGTGGTCCTTTGCAATAAACACCTGCGCTTGAAACCAGCTCTCTGTCTCCCCTCGTGTTCATTACACAAAGTCTCCAGTCATGTAAAATGAGGTAGAATTGCATGAAATACGTTTTTTAAAAGGCCACATTCTTTCTGAACCCTAGGCTACTGTCTGCAACTTCTGTAAGTGCCTCTACTCTACTGCTCTATGCCACTACGCAAATGCAATGACATGCATGCAATGCTTTATTATAAAGGTGATTTCTTATTATTTGTTCGGCTACCTCAGAACTACCAGGTCACCCCACTCTCTCACTCACCTTTTGTTTATTGCACCTCCCGAGTTACAAATTAAGCAATGGGGTAACTCTGTAACTAAACATGCCATTGGTTGGGTGTAACGCTGTAACTAAACATGCCATTGGTTGGGTGTAATGCTTTAACTTAACATGCCATTGGTTGAGAGTAACGCTTTAACTAAACATGCCATTGGTTGGGTGTAACGCTTTAACTAAACATGCCATTGGTTGGGTGTAACGCTGTAACTAAACATGCCATTGGTTGGGTGTAATGCTGTAACTAAACATGCCATTGTAGTGAACATGCAGTACATGTGATTGAAGTCATGTAATGGTCTGAGGTGTTTCAGGTGGAACCTGTGTGTGTGTGTGTGTGCGTGTGTGTGTTTTGTGTATAAGGCGTATGAGTAAGCGGTGTTAACTACTTCTCTAGGCTGGTTGGGAAGGCAGGGATGGCTTTAGATATGAAAGCTAAATGATCTTTTTACCTCCTAGGTCGGCCCTCATTCCCTTTGCCTTCTGCAGAGCCTCATCCGTAGGCTTCTGGTTGTACTCCACTCTCTTATTGGCGTCCAGAAAGACACACACAAACACACAGTCAGTGTCATCACCACAGCATATTACAGGGTCAAGTCATGGACATTTTTTATATTTTCCCTGCCTGCTGTAAATCAAATTACTATATGTAAATATTAACTGTCAAATAATGTCAATGTTTACTTTTGGATTACCTGGTGCAACATACAAGATAACAAAAAACACAATGACGTGGCTAAATGTGTTTCTAAACAACTTGAGACCGGGGTTGGAAGGAGAGAACACTCATGGAAAGGAGGGAGATATGCTGTCTTCAGGTGATTTTCTGTTTAATATATTTATTTCACATTAGCTGATGTAAGTCAGTGGAACTATTCCTTTTATGGGCTATCATAGGATAATTTGTGTGTCTGTTAGGAAGAACAGTTACTGTTATAACTCATTCTATAACTACTTATTTGAAATCTAATATGCCTACTTAGTTCTTTGAAAATAAATCACAAATAAATGCATTTTTGTAGGCATTCATGTATCATGTAGGTAGTCTATGTCATGGACATGTTGATTGTAAGTCATAAAATGACAATAGGATGTATTGAAATTTGCCTCTTCCCTCCTATATTTTGTGATTTTAGTAGTGTGCAAGCAGATATGGTAAGGAGGCTCTCAATAGCTCAAACACATATCTTGCCTATTGTTTGCCTACTGTAAGATGACTGTCTGTAACTAGTCAGCCACAACCACCTTTTAGATTTTTCTTGAAGGTGGGGTGATTTAAAGAAATGAATTGTTATAGCATGAACATTTTCAAAACCCCTGCACTTGGGAAAGGGATAGTTTCTCACATTATTTGTTTATTAATAATAATTCTTAATAGAGCTCATCTCTCAACGTTAACCTCAAAGGGCACCAGATCGATGTATTCAGCTGTTAAAATTCCATTTTTCGACTGGAACTATCTGGCAGGCTAGCTGTCACCAGTTACCATCTGGCCAGCCGGCCGTCCAGTCACATCTGTCCGACCGACTGCTCCTTCCAAGCCGTCAACTAGTCCGGCTGACCGGTCCCATCTCTCTGGCTGGCCGACGGGTCCATTCTCGCTGGCCTGCTGGTACTCTCTGGTTATAGCCTCTCTAAAAACAATTGCCTAGCTGTGGATTGTGTGTAGCCCAGTAACAAGGCTTGCCTACAGTCGGGAACATGCAGCAGATCTAAATGGGAACAGCATAAACACACTTACCACAAAACAGGCCTTAATATTTCAAATACCATCGCCGGAAAACAGGTTGGAAAACAAATGACTCCTGCTGAAAATAGAAGTCTCTAATCTGTCTGTTAGCTACCAAAACATTTCATCAAATTCCAAATAGGTATATAGTGCGAACATTGTTTTACAAAGTAAAACAATAGAGATCTAGGCTTTTGGCACAAGGGCATCGGCCATCTCTGTTGCTGTCAAGTGAGAGCTGCCCATTGTTGTGTGAATCCGTTAGTACGGTTACATGCACACACAATGAAATTATTGTGGATAGTCAGATTTAATATGGTTTGTTTAAAACTGAGTGATAGGAAGCACAAGCACCACCACCAATCAGCCTACACCAATGTGAACACACATTGTTACTATGACAACTAGCGTAGCCATGTCAGCAAATTACTGCTGTCTGAACACATCCGATTTGATCATTTGTAACTTGGTGTTTTGGACAGTCTGTATTCCACAACGGGTTTCAAAAACAAAACTGATTTGAGCTTTAAGGCCTGCAGTGTGAAATGCTTAATTTTCTCATAGTATAGCCTACAATATGTGTCTCCACACACCTAGGCCTAGACTATTGATGGATTCAAGACAAGGTTGTTGTTATTGATCTCAGATTCAATCATTTGTGCGATATAAAAAGTCTCCAGTCATGTAAAATGATGTAAAATTGCATGAAGTGCTTTTATAAAAGGCCAAATATTACCCGGACCTAGGCTACTAAAAATACGTTGGTATCCTACCCTCTTTTCATATCTTTAGGAGGCACTGTAACTAACTTGCTTATTTTGATGTGTGTTGCAGAAAAAAATAGCCCTCTGATCAAAAATGTACAAATGTTCACTACACAGGAAGTTAGTATGTTATACATTTCGAGATATGAATTATGAAAGCCCCCACGTAAATCAAATGAGCATAATATAAAAATCCATAATTTTAAACTAGAGGTGTTTTTTGCATGGGATGCGTCTCAATCCACCGCATCTTCTGATGTTGCACTTCCACATCTGTGGTGAAAGGTGACAGAGGTAGAGTGATGTTTGTCAGACCATGAGACATCCTGAAAATCGGTCTTCTCACAAAATTGTTAGGACAAAACTGTCAACTATTAGGACCCTTCTATGGAAAGATATCACAAGCACAAACACGATGGTGTTCTCCGTTTTGGGGACTTGTCTGAAGTCGGTACAGCCAATCTGCAAACTTCTGTGTGTAGCGTCTGAACAGTTTGGGCTACACACTAATATGACCCCTATGTGGAAAGGTGAGACTCTCACGAATACATACATGTTGGTTATTAGGCCTCACAAGACACGTCTGAAGGTCGCCCAGTGAAACAGTTTAATAAATGTATGGAAGCACATTGTACATAGAGACTTTTTTTGTGCCAAAAATAAAATTCCTTTTGAAGTGTGATATCTGATATCTCTCAGATATATGACACACACTTCAAAACAAACTTCCTTTAGATTTTTTGGGGGGGACTCTGTTTTTTACATATTGTTTTGATTCTTCAAGGGATCTTAAAATTCCAAATCAAACAGCAAAATGGTTCTTGGTATGACCTTCTTAAAACAATCCCATACAGCTTAGTAGAACCCCCCCCCCCCTTCCCCCAGCCTATGTCGACATAAAAAGGCTGTTCTTTGCAGAGTATAGAGGGCGTTAATGAAGTCGGTGAGAATCAAGTCCTTTCTCATTGCTGTCCATCAGGGGGCACTGTGGCCCTTCAGAACCACCACACCTAATAAATAAAGTAACTCCCTTGAAACAGCTCTGAGGCATAATTTCCTTGGTCAAAGCATACAATGTTTTTGGCATAATGCAAGCAGGAGTAATATCAAGCAAGCAAATAGGTGATTTCTTGTGAAGCAAAAATATCTGATACACAAAAGAAGAATATTAAACATGTATTTTCATACTGTTGTTGAAGCTATTATGCTGAACAGAATATAGTGTTGCAGTATGGCCCATGGTTACTCTAATGTAGAACTTTTGGATTGCAGAGAAAAAAAGAGGTGAAAAGCAAGTGTGAGGGGAGGATGTGCAGGTTTATCCATTGCCGATTGTGGGTGACCTGCAAGGGTGGATAGTGAACAACTTATGTTTTCCATTGTAATTACCTCAGCACACACCTCTTGTGAGCCACTTGTCTGCACATTCTCTTTTACTAAGCTATGTGCTTAGCTACATGTAAAACAAGAGGAGGGGATTGCAGGATGAGATGGAGAAAGAGGGTGAAAAAGAGGATGGGATGTAGTAGACAATATGAGGATGGAAAAAGAAAAGTGAGGTAAAGGGCAATAAGGGTAGAGAGGAATAATCGGATGATGGAGAGAGGGAGAAGAACGGCAAACAAAGGTCTTTGTGATTAACCTTCGCTCTGTAGGAGACCCAGTGAAATCAAAGTCATGACTTTCTTTAGGTTGGGCGAGAAGGGAAGACCAGTTACACACTATACTGTGATGGCTGTGACTGGCTTAGACGTTGCAGATCTGACCAACACCATATACCTGGCTTCACAATATGGTTACACACTATACACACTGGTTACACACTATACTGTGATGGCTTCACAATAGAAACTAAGTCCGTTCAACATGACAGTCTCAGCTTCATATATTTATTAACATCGGCCAACAATCTGAACTGTTAAAAGCTGAACATGGTTCGTGGAAATGTCTTCCTTAGATACACATTTGAGTCATTGCTATTGTAACAAGCAATGTGATTGCAGCCCATGATTATGACTACTGAAATGACCTCTTCCATTGCTGTGACGAGCAGGCAGTTTAGCAGTCACTAAGTAACATACATTCCCACTCGTGTGCCAGTTTTGTGCTGAATCAACTCTCCTACACACACTAAAGCTAATTAATGCTGTAGCTTTGCTGGTTAATTGGGGCCCTAAACAATCGGAAAGCACATTGCCCCCTTGATACAAGCTTTCTTTACAATAGGAGCATTTGTTAATTCCAAATCCAGCCTCTGTTCATTCTCATTCCCTACCCCGCTTTCTCTTTCTGTCTCTGTAACTCCCTCTCTCTTTTATTTACCACTCTCTCTTGCTCTCTCTCCCCCTGCCATCTCTCTGTGACTCCCCCATCTCCACCCCCCCTCTCTACCTCATAAGAGCAGTGAAGGTAAAGATGGCTGACATGTGTTGTGTCCTTGCCTACTGCTCCACCCTCTTCCCAGTCTACTGCTCCACCCTCCTCCCAGTCTACTGCTCCACCCTCCTCCCAGCCTGCTGCTCCACCCTCTTCCCAGTCTACTGCTCCACCCTCCTCCCAGCCTGCTGCTCCACCCTCTTCCCAGTCTACTGCTCCACCCTCCTCCCAGCCTGCTGCTCCACCCTCCTCCCAGCCTGCTGCTCCACCCTCCTCCCAGTCTGCTGCTCCACCCTCCTCCCAGTCTGCTGCTCCACCCTCCTCCCTGCCTGCTGCTCCACCCTCCTCCCTGCCTGCTGCTCCACCCTCCTCCCTGCCTGCTGCTCCACCCCCCTCCCTGCCTGCTTCTCCACCCTCCTCCCTGCCTGCTTCTCCACCCTCCTCCCAGCCTGCTGCTCCACCCTCCTCCCAGCCTGCTGCTCCACCCTCCTCCCAGTCTGCTGCTCCACCCTCCTCCCTGCCTGCTGCTCCACCCTCCTCCCTGCCTGCTGCTCCACCCTCCTCCATGCCTGCTGCTCCACCCTCCTCCCTGCCTGCTTCTCCACCCTCCTCCCTGCCTGCTTCTCCACCCTCCTCCCTGCCTGCTTCTCCACCCTCCTCCCTGCCTGCTTCTCCACCCTCCTCCCAGCCTGCTGCTCCACCCCCCTCCCTGCCTGCTGCTCCACCCTCCTCCCAGTCTGCTGCTCCACCGTCCTCCCAGTCTGCTGCTCCACCGTCCTCCCAGTCTGCTGCTCCACCCTCCTCCCTGCCTGCTGCTCCACCCTCCTCCCTGCCTGCTGCTCCACCCTCCTCCCTGCCTGCTGCTCCACTCTCCTCCCTGCCTGCTGCTCCACTCTCCTCCCTGCCTGCTGCTCCACTCTGCCTCCAGGTTCTGGCACCAATTAAAGCCTTAAACAACCATCAAACTAAAGCAACACGCAGGGGCCAACAATGCCACATCCCCCGTGTGAGGACTTTCAGAAATGTGGAGAGCGAGAGCAGGGGGCTGGAGGTGGAAGGTGTGTACTTGTGTATGTGTTCATGAGAGAAATAAACAAAATCTGGGTACGTTTATGGGTCTACGCACAAGCCTTGAAAACAGAACTGAATCAATTCAGAGGTCACACATTTATTTTCTTTACAGATCTTCAATGTTGGTTATAAATTGCCTTTAACACCCATGTAACTTTAAAGGATAAACACAGTCTCTCTCTCTTTCTCTCTTTCTGAGACACACGCATGCACACACACTAGCTCCGGGGGTCTAAAGCATGGCTAGAACAGCAGGTCCTTCTAGTGCTTGTTTTCATTATTGATCCCTGCAATATTGACCAGGGGAGTGTGTATCAGTGAGGCCATTCTCCCAGCTGGCTGTATCTCTTCAATAATCATGTCAATGTTCCAGGCTATCATCTCATTGTTCCAGGCTATCACATTCAATAAGTACACATGGATATACTTCCACACAAAGAAGGCATGCAGAAAGTGATACACCGTCACCCATAAAGCCTCACTCATACCACCCTCACACATACAACCTAATTCATACAGTGTCATTCATAGACCCTCACTCAAGACTTTCTTGTCTACCGAAGACATTTGAATCCATGGTAAATGTTTTCTATCTGAGAAATGTATTTTAATGTAAACCAATCAGGGTTTAGGCCTGGCCATAGCACTATTACAGCAACCACTTTAGTTGTTGATGATTGTCACAACTTCCACCAAAGGTGGTTCCTCTCCTTGTTCGGGCGGTGCTCGGCGGTCGGCGTTGCCATCCTACTAGCCATCACGATACATTTTTATTTTTCTGTTTGTTTTGTCTTTGGTTCATTTGCTTTCATTTGTGTGTCTTAGTGACAGAACTCAGGCCACCGTGATTGATGGGGTTAAGTCTGCATTTCTTGAAGTATATAAAGGTGTACCACAGGGATCGATTTACGGGCCTGATCTCTTCACAATATTTTTATAAAACACCATTGGTCAATTTTAAACTTCATCTATATGCAGATGATACTATTATGTGTTCTCTTGCCCTGGCTGTTGACCTGGCGGTGTCAAAAATACTGTCTGATTTTATATCTATGCAGGAATCCCTTGCTGATTTAAAACTTGTGCTTAATACGGTAAAAACAAATGCTGTTTATAAACTACCGTAAGAATGTTTCAGGTGAACTGCTCACTCATTAGACGGTGCTCCAATCGAACGTGTGCCCCCATATAAATACTTAGGCATTTGGATTAATATGGATTTTACCTTTATACATATGTGTGTGTGTGTGTGTGTGTGTGTGTGTGTGTATATATATATATATATATATATATCTATTATATACAGTTGAAGTCAGAAGTTTACATGCACTTAGGTTGGAGTCATTAACCTTTTTGGGATAGGGGGCAGCATTTTCACTTTTGGATGAATAGCGTGCCCAGAGTGAACTGCCTCCTACTCTGTCCCAGATGCTAATATATGCATATTATTATTAGTATTGGATAGAAAACACTCTGAAGTTTCTAAAACTGTTTGAATGATGTCTGTGAGTATAACAGAACTCATATGGTAGCGAAAACCTGAGAGAAATCTAACCAGGAAATGGGATATCTGAGGTTTGTAGTTTTTCAAAGCTTGGCCTACAGAGTACTCATTGAGAAATGGATGAGGTTGCACTTCCTAGGGCTTCCACTAGATGTCAACCATCTTTAGAAACTTGAATGAGGATTCTACTGTAAAGGAGGGGCTCATGAGACCTCTTTGAGTCAGTGGTCTGGCAGAGAGCCTTGGTCTCATGACGCGCGCTCCTGACAGAGTTACTTCTCGTTCCAGTGCTTTTCTGAAGACAAAGGAATTCTCCGGTTGGAACATTATTGATGTTTTATGTTAACATCCTAATGATTGATTCCATACATCGTTTGACATGTTTCTAAAGGACTGTAATGGAACTTTTTGAGTTTTTGTCTGGATGAAGTGCCTGCGCCTCATGAAGATGGATTACTGGGCTGAACACGCTAACAACAAAGTGGCTTTGGACATAAATTATGGAACTTTGATGGACAACAAAGTCAAGGTATTGGAGTTGTAACGGTTTTCCTCCTCTTCTGAGGAGGAGTAGGAAGGATCAGACCAATATGCAGCGTGGTATGTGTCCATGTTAATATTTATTTTAATTGAACACAAAACAAAATAACAATAGAATTTAACGAAAACGAAACAGTCCGGTCAGGTGGAGAAACACAAAACAGAAAACAACTACCCACAAACACCAGGTGGGAACAGGCTACCAAAGTATGGTTCTCAATCAGAGACAACGATAGACAGCTACCTCTGATTGGGAACCATACCAGGCCAAACACACATAAATAGAAAACATAGAACACAAAACATAGAATGCCCACCCCAACTCACGCCCTCACTAAACTAAAATAGAGACATAAAAAAGGAACTACGGTCAGGACGTGACAGGACATGACAGGAGTGGCCATCAAAGCCCAGACCTCAATCCTATAGAAAATGTATGTCCAGAACTGGAAAAAGTATTATTTTTCACCATAATTTGCAAATAAATTCATTAAAAATACAATGAGATTTTCTGGATTTTTTTTTCTCTCATTTTGTCTGTCATAGTTGAAGTGTACCTATGATGAAAATTACAGGCCTCTCATCTTTTTAAGTGGGAGAACTTGCACAATTGGTGGCTGACTAAATACTTTTTTTGCCCCACTGTATAACCTCACTCATATACCCTCACTCATATAGCCTCACTCAAGATGAGTACTGTGCCAGCTCAGAACATAGTCATTCATGTAAAGTTGATTGTCTGCAGAATTGCAGACTGCCGTAAGAAGCTTTGCAGTGTGCCACTACATTTTCTACTTGGTTTGTAATATTCCAGTATCATTTACATTTAATTAATTAGGTGCCAATTGAAGAAACATAAGTGGTGTCAACTAAGTCCTCCAATTTCACAATGCATTTGGAAAGTATTCAGACCCCTTTACTTTTTCCACATTTTGTTACATTGCAGCCTTATTCTAAATTGGATTAAATTGTTTTGTTCCCTCAATCCATACACAATACCCCATAACGACAAATCAAAAACAGGTTTTAGAATTTGTAGATTTTTTTTGTAAATTAATTATCACATTGACACAAGTATTTAGACCCTTTACTCAGTACTTTGTTGAAACACGTTTGGCAGCGTTTACAGCCTCGAGTCTTCTCTGGTATGAAGCTACAAGCTTGACATTATTTTCAGCAGATTCTCTGTCAGGTTGGATGGGGAGTGTCGCTGCACAGATATTTTCAGGTCTCTTCAGATATGTTAGATCGGGTTCAAGTCCGGGCTCTGGTTGGGCCACTCAAGAATATTCAGAGACTTGTCCAGAAGCCACTCCTACGTTGTCTTGGCTGTGTGCTTACCTTCTGTTGGAAGGTAAACCTTCGCCCCAGTCTGAGTTCTTGTGCACTCTGGAGCACCCCTTTCATCAAGGAAAGCTCTTTGCTCCGTTCATCTTTCCCTCGATCCTGACTAGTGTCCCTGTCACTGAAAAACATCCCCACAGCATGATGCTGCCACCCCCGTGCTTCACCGTAGGGATGGTATTGGCCAGGTGATGAGCGGTGCCTGGTTTCCATCAGACAAGACGCTTGGCATTCAGGCCCAATCTTGGTTTCATCAGACCAGAGAATCTTGTTTTTCATGGTCTGAGAGTCCTTCAGGTGCCTTTTGGCAAATTCCAAGCAGGCTGTCATGTGCCTTTTTACTGAGGAGTGGCTTTGTCTGGCCACTTTGCCATTAAGGCCTGATTGGTGGAGTGCTGCAGAGATGGTTGTATTTCTGGAAGGTTCTCCCATCTCCACAGAGGAACTCTTGGTCACCTCCTTGACCAAGGCACTTCTCCCCTGATTGCTCAGTTTGGATGGGCAGCCAGCTCTAGGAAGAGTCTTGGTGGTTACAAACTTCTTCCATTTAAGAATGATAAAGGCCACTGTGTTCTTGGACCTTCCATTCTGAATACATTTTTTGGTAACCTTTCCCAGATCCGTGCCTCGACACAATCCTGTCTCAGAGCTCTACGGACAATTCCTTCAACCTCAAGGCTTGGTTTTTGCTCTGACATGCACTGTCAACTGTGGAACCTTATATAGACAGGTGTGTGCCTTCCCAAATTATGTCCAATCAGTTTAATTTAGCACAGGTGGACTCCAATCAAGTCTTAGAAACATCAAGGATGATCAATGTAAACCGGATGCACCTGAGCTAAATTGAGTCTCCCAGCAAAGGCTCTGAATACTTATGTCAATAAGGTATTTCTGTTTTGTTATTTTGAATACATTTGATTGATAAAGTTTTATAACATCCTGCTTCTTTATAACAGCAATAATTCAAGCCATTCATTTAAAATGTCTGCTCTCCTGAGTGTATACTTTCCTGTTTATGTTGCAGGTGCAGTAAAGAAGTGGGACCTGAAGGCACAGATCAAGATATCAAGGGTGCCATGGCAGAGCACCTCAAGCACACACCAGGGAGAATGGGGGGTGGTGACAACAATAATCATTGATAGGGTTTCAGACTCTATGCTCGAGGTGTAACGGTTCACTGGACAGAACCGGTTTCTTATTTGTCGTCGTTTCGTGATTGGTTTAAAGTTTTGGTTTTGCTATACATTTTCCCATCTGCCGTTTTCACAATTAACAGTGTTGTTTCCCAGCCATCTGCATCCACTCACCATTCCTGATAAACGACCACTGCGCTGCCGCTGACCCCAGGGCCAGGAGGTTGCCAACTTCAACAGCCAGGAGTTAATAGAGCAGGTGTTCTTCCAGATTGACACCTGTGTTAATTACAGTGATTGTGGCCACTATTTTCACAGCTCCTGCTTTTCCAAAGTCCCTCACATGGCATCGAACACTTTTTTATTTTTTTTGCCCTAGTACTACACAGCTGATTCAAATGATTAAAGCTTGGCGATGAGGTGGTTGTTTGAATCAGCTAAGGCAAAAACCACAACGTGCACCAAGGGGGACCCCAGGACCGAGTTTGGGAATCCCTGCCTTAGGACAAAGTCCTGCATCGGTTGGTTGCATACTTTTTGAGCATTCTATATGTCTGCGGGCCGGGTTGCACTCAAAAACAAACATGACCCCCATGCTGTTGTCAGAGTGGCACTGAGACAGGATGCTTGCACACACAAAGTGGTATAGCATACCCTGCTTTCCCTCCTCGTTCCCTTCATATTATCTTACTTTCTCACAGTCACTGTTTTATCCCTATAAGGGAGCTAGGCCCACAGGAAGTGGCAGTGTTTGAGAACAAAATGAGAGGAGGAAAATGATTTAAAACAGTTCACAAGTGAAGTTGCAAGTTTGGAAACATATAGTTGATGTTATCCTTGGACGGATTTTCACTCAGCATGCAAATCCATGTTGATTGACAGTTCCAAAACAGGCAATTCCTTCGACCTCATGGCTTGGTTCTTGCTCTGACATGCACTGTCAACGGTGGGACCTTATAGAGACAGGTGTGTGCCTTTCCAAATGATGTCTAATCAATTGAATTTACCACAGCTGGACTCCAATCAAGTTGTAGAAACATCTGAAGGATGATCAAAGGAAACAGGATGCACCTGAGCTCAATTTCGAGTCTCATAGCAAAGGGTCTGAATAACTATGTAAATAAGGTATTTATGTTTTTTTATTTTGAATAGATTTGCAAACATTTCTAAAAACCTGTTTTTGCTGTGTCTTTGTGGGGTATTGTGGGTAGATTGATGAGGAAAATTGTTTATTTAATCAATTTTAGAATAAGGCTGTAATGTGAAAAAATGAAGCAGTCTGAACACTTTCCGAATGCACTGTACTTCAACTAATCACTTGGGAAGGATCACTTAAGTTGCACGAAAGCTAGAGGGGTCTGATGGTGTAATAGTGGTCCATACATTACCTTTACATCACCTATAGCACACAGAATATTGATCAATCTCTGTCAACAGGTTAGTGGTTTGTATAATGTTCTCGCAAATGGATACCTCGGTGTACAGTGCCTTCAGCAAGTATTCACACCCCTTGACTTTTTCCACATGTTGTTGTGTTACAGCCTGAGTTTAAAATGGAATACATTTAGATGTTTTGTCACTGGCCTACACACAATAGCCCATACTGTCAATGTGGAATTATGTTTTTCAAAAATGTAAAAATCTGAAATGTCTTGAGTCAATAAGTCCTCAACCTCTTTATGGGAAGGAAGCCTAGGTAAGTTCAGGAGTGAATGTTGTAGTTACTCCACAATGTTAAACTAATTGACAGTGAAAAGAAAGAAGCCGGTACAGACATTCTGTTTGCCACAAGGCACTAAAGTAAAACTGCGAAGAATGTGGCGAAGAAATTAACTTTATGTCCTGAATACAAAGCGTTATGTTTGGGGAAATACAACCCAACACATTACTGAGTAGCATTTCATATTTTCAAGCATGGTGGAGGCTGCATCATGTTATGGGTATGCTAGTCATTGACAAGGACTATGTAGTTTTATTTAGGATAAAAATAAATTGAATCTAGCTAAGCACAGGCAAAATCCTAGAGAAAAACCTGGTTCAGTCTGCTTTCCTGGAGGCGAAAGCAACGCACACCTGTTTAGGCGAGGTGCTGGCTAGTGGAGTAGAACACCTGTTTAGGCGAGGTGCTGGCTAGTGGAGTAGAACACCTGTTTAGGCGAGGTGCTGGCTAGTGGAGTAGAACACCTGTTTAGGCGAGGTGCTGGCTAATGGAGTAGAACACCTGTTTAGGCGAGGTGCTGGCTAGCGGAGTAGAACACCTGTTTAGGCGAGGTGCTGGCTAGTGGAGTAGAACACCTGTTTAGGCGAGGTGCTGGCTAGCGGAGTAGAACACCTGTTTAGGCGAGGTGCTGGCTAGTGGAGTAGAACACCTGTTTAGGCGAGGTGCTGGCTAGTGGAGTAGAACACCTGTTTAGGCGAGGTGCTGGCTAGTGGAGTAGAACACCTGTTTAGGCGAGGTGCTGGCTAGTGGAGTAGAACACCTGTTTAGGCGAGGTGCTGGCTAGTGGAGTAGAACACCTGTTTAGGCGAGGTGCTGGCTAGTGGAGTAGAACACCTGTTTAGGCGAGGTGCTGGCTAGTGGAGTAGAACACCTGTTTAGGCGAGGTGCTGGCTAGTGGAGTAGAACACCTGTTTAGGCGAGGTGCTGGCTAGTGGAGTAGAACACCTGTTTAGGCGAGGTGCTGGCTAATGGAGTAGAACACCTGTTTAGGCGAGGTGCTGGCTAGCGGAGTAGAACACCTGTTTAGGCGAGGTGCTGGCTAGTGGAGTAGAACACCTGTTTAGGCGAGGTGCTGGCTAGTGGAGTAGAACACCTGTTTAGGCGAGGTGCTGGCTAGTGGAGTAGAACACCTGTTTAGGCGAGGTGCTGGCTAGTGGAGTAGAACACCTGTTTAGGCGAGGTGCTGGCTAGTGGAGTAGAACACCTGTTTAGGCGAGGTGCTGGCTAATGGAGTAGAACACCTGTGTAGGCGAGGTGCTGGCTAATGGAGTAGAACACCTGTTTAGGCGAGGTGCTGGCTAATGGAGTAGAACACCTGTTTAGGCGAGGTGCTGGCAAATGGAGTAGAACACCTGTTTAGGCGAGGTGCTGGCTAGTGGAGTAGAACACCTGTTTAGGCGAGGTGCTGGCTAGTGGAGTAGAACACCTGTTTAGGCGAGGTGCTGGCTAGTGGAGTAGAACACCTGTTTAGGCGAGGTGCTGGCTAGTGGAGTAGAACACCTGTTTAGGCGAGGTGCTGGCTAGTGGAGTAGAACACCTGTTTAGGCGAGGTGCTGGCTAGTGGAGTAGAACACCTGTTTAGGCGAGGTGCTGGCTAGTGGAGTAGAACACCTGTTTAGGGGAGGTGCTGGCTAGTGGAGTAGAACACCTGTTTAGGCGAGGTGCTGGCTAGTGGAGTAGAACACCTGTTTAGGCGAGGTGCTGGCTAGTGGAGTAGAAGACCTGTTTAGGCGAGGTGCTGGCTAGTGGAGTAGAACACCTGTTTAGGCGAGGTGCTGGCTAGTGGAGTAGAACACCTGTTTAGGCGAGGTGCTGGCTAGTGGAGTAGAACACCTGTTTAGGCGAGGTGCTGGCTAATGGAGTAGAACACCTGTTTAGGCGAGGTGCTGGCTAGTGGAGTAGAACACCTGTTTAGGCGAGGTGCTGGCTAGTGGAGTAGAACACCTGTTTAGGTGAGGTGCTGGCTAGCGGAGTAGAACACCTGTTTAGGCGAGGTGCTGGCTAGTGGAGTAGAACACCTGTTTAGGCGAGGTGCTGGCTAATGGAGTAGAACACCTGTTTAGGCGAGGTGCTGGCTAGTGGAGTAGAACACCTGTTTAGGAGAGGTGCTGGCTAGTGGAGTAGAACACCTGTTTAGGCGAGGTGCTGGCTAGTGGAGTAGAACACCTGTTTAGGAGAGGTGCTGGCTAGTGGAGTAGAACACCTGTTTAGGCGAGGTGCTGGCTAGTGGAGTAGAACACCTGTTTAGGTGAGGTGCTGGCTAGCGGAGTAGAACACCTGTTTAGGCGAGGTGCTGGCTAGTGGAGTAGAACACCTATTTAGGTGAGGTGCTGGCTAGCGGAGTAGAACACCTGTTTAGGCGAGGTGCTGGCTAGTGGAGTAGAACACCTGTTTAGGCGAGGTGCTGGCTAGTGGAGTAGAACACCTGTTTAGGTGAGGTGCTGGCTAGCGGAGTAGAACAGCTGTTTAGGCGAGGTGCTGTCTAGTGGAGTAGAACACCTGTTTAGGTGAGGTGCTGGCTAGCGGAGTAGAACACCTGTTTAGGTGAGGTGCTGGCTAGTGGAGTAGAACACCTGTTTAGGTGAGGTGCTGGCTAGCGGAGTAGAACACCTGTTTAGGCGAGGTGCTGGCTAGTGGAGTAGAACACCTGTTTAGGCGAGGTGCTGGCTAGTGGAGTAGAACACCTGTTTAGGCGAGGTGCTGGCTAGTGGAGTAGAACACCTGTTTAGGTGAGGTGCTGGCTAGCGGAGTAGAACACCTGTTTAGGCGAGGTGCTGGCTAGTGGAGTAGAACACCTGTTTAGGCGAGGTGCTGGCTAGTGGAGTAGAACACCTGTTTAGGGGAGGTGCTGGCTAGTGGAGTAGAACACCTGTTTAGGCGAGGTGCTGGCTAGTGGAGTAGAACACCTGTTTAGGCGAGGTGCTGGCTAGTGGAGTAGAACACCTGTTTAGGCGAGGTGCTGGCTAGTGGAGTAGAACACCTGTTTAGGCGAGGTGCTGGCTAGTGGAGTAGAACACCTGTTTAGGTGAGGTGCTGGCTAGCGGAGTAGAACAGCTGTTTAGGCGAGGTGCTGTCTAGTGGAGTAGAACACCTGTTTAGGTGAGGTGCTGGCTAGCGGAGTAGAACACCTGTTTAGGTGAGGTGCTGGCTAGTGGAGTAGAACACCTGTTTAGGTGAGGTGCTGGCTAGCGGAGTAGAACACCTGTTTAGGTGAGGTGCTGGCTAGTGGAGTAGAACACCTGTTTAGGCGAGGTGCTGGCTAGTGGAGTAGAACACCTGTTTAGGCGAGGTGCTGGCTAGTGGAGTAGAACACCTGTTTAGGTGAGGTGCTGGCTAGCGGAGTAGAACACCTGTTTAGGCGAGGTGCTGGCTAGTGGAGTAGAACACCTGTTTAGGTGAGGTGCTGGCTAGCGGAGTAGAACACCTGTTTAGGTGAGGTGCTGGCTAGTGGAGTAGAACACCTGTTTAGGTGAGGTGCTGGCTAGTGGAGTAGAACACCTGTTTAGGTGAGGTGCTGGCTAATGGAGTAGAACACCTGTTTAGGTGAGGTGCTGGCTAATGGAGTAGAACCCCTGTTTAGGTGAGGTGCTGGCTAGTGGAGTAGAACACCTGTTTAGGTGAGGTGCTGGCTAATGGAGTAGAACACCTGTTTAGGTGAGGTGCTGGCTAGCGGAGTAGAACACTTGAAAAAGAAAAGGAGAGCCTCTCACTCTAGGAGCTCAGATGCAATAATTGAATAACCAACGTTTCGACAGCCAAGCTGTCTTCACCAGGGCTTTCCAACAGACACTGGAAGACAAATTCACCTTTCAGCACGACAATGACCTAAAACACAAGGCCAAATATACACTGGAGTTAATTACCAAGACGACATTGAATGTTCCTGAATGGCCTAGTTTGTTTTGACTTAAATTGTCTTAAAAAATATATGGCAAATCTTGAAAATGGCTGTCTAGCAATGATCAACAACCAACTTGACAGAGCTTGAAGTATTTTTTAAAATAATAATGTTCAAATATTGTACAATCCATGTGTGCAAAGCTCTTAGACTTACCTTGAAAGACTCACAGCTGTAATTGCTGTCAAAGGCGATTCTAACATGTATTGTCTCAGACGGTTGAATATTTATCTCATCAAGATATATTTGGCTTTTTTTTGTGTGCAAATGTTAGAATTTTTCTTCCACTTTGACATTACAGAGTATTTTGTGGAAAAAGTCAAGGTGTGTGAAAAGGTAATGTCACCAACTGACAAATGAGAGAATACTACAGTGGATGTGTGATTTTGAAAGGGTTTGGGATCCATGCTTGACCATGTGATCATTATGATCATTATTT
The DNA here is from genome assembly GCF_013265735.2 of Oncorhynchus mykiss. Lineage (NCBI taxonomy): Eukaryota > Metazoa > Chordata > Actinopteri > Salmoniformes > Salmonidae > Oncorhynchus > Oncorhynchus mykiss. The sequence goes on along the minus strand of NC_048578.1, from coordinate 26,552,484 downwards.
TCCTCTGAGATACTGCTTCGCTGCTTGTTCACTCCCATCTCTGTTAAAAGATGTTAAGAATTTGAAAATGAGGAGGACCTTGGATTTATGGCTGAAAAGGAGCCCTTTGTTGTAGACCTGAGACGGTATTTTTTGAGCCCAGACTCTCCCCAGGGTAGTTTAGAGTGGAACGTTGCTGTGGGAAGCGTAGTTTGTGTCTTTTGGAAAATATATGGAAAGAAGTGGAAATGCAGCTAGAGTCATGAGAGGAATTGGCAAGCGGGGTGGCAGAGGGCGCCCCAGGTAGGGGTGGCAGAGGGCGCCCCAGGTAGGGGTGGCAGAGGGCGCCCCAGGTAGGGGTGGCAGAGGGCGCCCCAGGTAGGGGTGGCAGAGGGCGCCCCAGGTAGGGGTGGCAGAGGACTTGTAATCTGCGAGTGGCAGCAGTTTGAATACAGATATGTTTTTTGGTGTTTTTCTTTTCCATAGAAAAGTTTGTGGTCATACGCACATCCTTAAAAACATATGTCTTGACTAACGAAGATCGGTTTCGGATTGATACGTAGTAAATTAAGCAGTGAATTGCTGGCCTACTTGTTCTTTATTTTCTAACTAACCTGTCAATCCTCCCCTTAACCATAGCATGCATCATCCTATGGTGGAGAAGTTAAAAGGGCAATCTGCATTTGCTACATACATTTTTAAACTATAAAATGAATGATATACATGTATGCCCATTGACTCTTGAAGAATATAACTTTTAAATGCCTCATGAGCTTAGTTCAACTGTGTTACCCCATCAGAACCCAAAATATAATCTTGTTTTACTCTGTATAACCTTAAAACATGGTTACAACTATAATGTTGATATAATGGATGGTCAGTCCTGTATCCATAGCTCTGTCCATGAGTTTGAGTGTGTTCACATTTCTCCATCCCAATCTCTCAGCTTTTGACCACATCAGTGACTCTTTGTTATTGCACCTGCAGATTTCCCCTTAAAGGTACGGAGAAGAAAAAGGGGAGATGTTAAAACACAAACCACAGTCTGAATGACAGACACTTGCAAGTAGAGCCTTTTTTTAACTCTTTATTTACACGTCTTTCTCTATCTCCTCTCTTCCTGTGTCGTTAACCTACAGTATGTAGAGATGATTAAGTGCGCATGGGCGTAAACATTACATTTCAAATAGATGTAATCACACAGACATGTCTTTAATGAAAAAGCTTTCTGTTGTGAATTCATTAACTAACACATGAAAGGGAGTCTCCCTGTTGTGTCCACTCCCGGTAGGACGTATTCTGCTCATGGGCTTGTTAAGATCTGGAAAACAGCCAGGTGTAACTTAATAGAATTGATCAACTTGCAAAGACGACTGATTTTACCACCGTTTTGTCTTGTCATTAGCAAACATGAAAGCAGTAAGCAAATGTATCAATTCACTCTTCACTAACCCCGCCCCCCATAGTTATTGTTGCTATCTCCGTCAAGCTTTCACTTCTGATTCAAACATGTAGACTTATACAGAAGATAAACAAGACTTTCCAGACTAAGCGATAACAATGGCTGCCCATTCACTTCAATGGAAGTTGCTCAAAAGTGCATTAGCCAAAAATACCAACACACCATGCATCACCAGCTTGCTTTACCTGCTCATTAAACAAGTGCAACTGTGACTCCATGCCTCACCAACGTGATTGGCTTGCACTCTACTGGACCACAGCCTGGCTGTGATGACCGAAGCATGGAAATAAAATTAACAACTTCACAACTTTATCATTTAAACATTAAGACATCCACCAAAATAATTGAGGATGAATCAGTCCATGTCCTAATGAGAGGATATGTCAATCTCCTCTCTATCATAGAACTTTATCTCACTCTCCTCTCTATTATAGAATTTCACTAGCAGTCAAAAGTTTTAGAACACCTACTCATTCAAGGGTTTTTCTTTATTTTTTACTATTTTCTACATTGTAGAATAATAGTGAAGACATCAAAACTACGAAATAACACTTGTGGAATCATGTAGTAACCAAAAAAGCAACAACAAAAAATTGAAATATATATTTAAATTTGAGATTCTTCAAAGTAGCCACATTTTGCCTTGATGACAGCTTTGCACACTCTTGGCATTCTCTCAACCAGCTTCATGAGGTAGTCACCCGGAATGCATTTCAATTAACAGGTGTGCCTTAAAAGTTAAGTTGTGGAATTTCATTAGTTCTTAATGCGTTTTAGCCAATCAGTTGTGTTGTTTTATTTATTTTTTTATTTCACCTTTATTTAACCAGGTAGGCTAGTTGAGAACAAGTTCTCATTTGCAACTGCGACCTGGCCAAGATAAGGCATAGCAGTGTGAACAGACAACACAGAGTTACACATGGAGTAAACAATTAACAAGTCAATAACACAGTAGAAAAAAAGGGGAGTCTATATATACATTGTGTGCAAAAGGCATGAGGTAGGCAAATAATTACAATTATGCAGATTAACACTGGAGTGATAAATGATCAGATGGTTATGTACAGGTAGAGATATTGGTGTGCAAAAGAGCAGAAAAATAAAAATAAATAAATAAAAACAGTATGGGGATGAGGTAGGTGAAAATGGGTGGGCTATTTACCAATAGACTATGTACAGCTGCAGCGATCGGTTAGCTGCTCAGATAGCAGATGTTTGAAGTTGGTGAGGGAGATAAAAGTCTCCAACTTCAGCGATTTTTGCAATTCGTTCCAGTCACAGGCAGCAGAGAACTGGAACGAAAGGCGGCCAAATGAGGTGTTGGCTTTAGGGATGATCAGTGAGATACACCTGCTGGAGCGCGTGCTACGGATGGGTGTTGCCATCGTAACCAGTGAACTGAGATAAGGCGGAGCTTTACCTAGCATGGACTTGTAGATGACCTGGAGCCAGTGGGTCTGGCGACGAATATGTAGCGAGGGCCAGCCGACTAGAGCATACAAGTCGCAGTGGTGGGTGGTATAAGGTGCTTTAGTGACAAAACGGATGGCACCTTGATAAACTGCATCCAGTTTGCTGAGTAGAGTGTTGGAAGCAATTTTGTAGATGACGTCGCCGAAGTCGAGGATCGGTAGGATAGTCAGTTTTACTAGGGTAAGTTTGGCGGCGTGAGTGAAGGAGGCTTTGTTGCGGAATAGAAAGCCGACTCTTGATTTGATTTTCGATTGGAGATGTTTGATATGGGTCTGGAAGGAGAGTTTAGAGTCTAGCCAGACACCTAGGTACTTATAGATGTCCACATATTCAAGGTCGGAACCATCCAGGGTGGTGATGCTGGTCAGGCGTGCGGGTGCAGGCAGCGAACGGTTGAAAAGCATGCATTTGGTTTTACTAGCGTTTAAGAGCAGTTGGAGGCCACGGAAGGAGTGCTGTATGGCATTGAAGCTCGTTTGGAGGTTAGATAGCACAGTGTCCAAGGACGGGCCGGAAGTATATAGAATGGTGTCGTCTGCGTAGAGGTGGATCAGGGAATCGCCCGCAGCATGAGAAACATCATTGATATATACAGAGAAAAGAGTCGGCCCGAGAATTGAACCCTGTGGCACCCCCATAGAGACTGCCAGAGGACCGGACAGCATGCCCTCCGATTTGACACACTGAACTCTGTCTGCAAAGTAATTGGTGAACCAGGCAAGGCAGTCATCCGAAAAACCGAGGCTACTGAGTCTGCCGATAAGAATACGGTGATTGACAGAGTCGAAAGCCTTGGCAAGGTCTATGAAGACGGCTGCACAGTACTGTCTTTTATCGATGGCGGTTATGATATCGTTTAGTACCTTGAGCGTGGCTGAGGTACACCCGTGACCGGCTCGGAAACCAGATTGCACAGCGGAGAAGGTACGGTGGGATTCAAGATGGTCAGTGACCTGTTTGTTGACTTGGCTTTCGAAGACCTTAGATAGGCAGGGCAGGATGGATATAGGTCTGTAACAGTTTGGGTCCAGGGTGTCGCCCCCTTTGAAGAGGGGGATGACTGCGGCAGCTTTCCAATCCTTGGGGATCTCAGACGATATGAAAGAGAGGTTGAACAGGCTGGTAATAGGGGTTGCGACAATGGCGGCGGATAGTTTCAGGAATAGAGGGTCCAGATTGTCCAGCCCAGCTGATTTGTACGGGTCCAGGTTTTGCAGCTCTTTCAGGACATCTGCTATCTGGATTTGGGTAAAGGAGAACCTGGAGAGGCTTGGGCGAGTAGCTGCGGGGGGGGGGGGAGCTGTTGTCCGAGGATGGAGTAGCCAGGCGGAAGGCATGGCCAGCCGTTGAGAAATGCTTGTTGAAGTTTTCGATAATCATGGATTTATCGGTGGTGACCATGTTACCTAGTCTCAGTGCAGTGGGCAGCTGGGAGGAGGTGCTCTTGTTCTCCATGGACTTCACAGTGTCCCAGAACTTTTTGGAGTTGGAGCTACAGGATGCAAACTTCTGCCTGAAGAAGTTGGCTTTAGCTTTCCTGACTGACTGTGTGTATTGGTTCCTGACTTCCCTGAACAGTTGCATATCGCGGGGACTATTCGATGTTAGCGCAGTCCGCCACAGGATGTTTTTGTGCTGGTCGAGGGCAGTCAGGTCTGGAGTGAACCAGGGGCTATATCTGTTCTTAGTTCTGCATTTTTTGAACGGAGCATGCTTATCTAAAATGGTGAGGAAGTTACTTTTAAAGAAAGACCAGGCATCCTCAACTGACGGGATGAGGTCAATGTCCTTCCAGGATACCCGGGCCAGGTCGATTAGAAAGGCCTGCTCACAGAAGTGTTTTAGGGAGCGTTTGACAGTGATGAGGGGTGGTCGTTTGACTGCGGCTCCGTAGCGGATACAGGCAATGAGGCAGTGATCGCTGAGATCCTGGTTGTAGACAGCGGAGGTGTATTTGGAGGGCCAGTTGGTCAGGATGACGTCAATGAGGGTGCCCTTGTTTACAGAGTTAGGGTTGTACCTGGTGGGTTCCTTGATGATTTGAGTGAGATTGAGGGCATCTAGCTTAGATTGTAGGACTGCCGGGGTGTTAAGCATATCCCAGTTTAGGTCACCTAACAGAACAAACTCTGAAGCTAGATGGGGGGCGATCAATTCACAAATGGTGTCCAGGGCACAGCTGGGAGCTGAGGGGGGTCGGTAGCAGGCGGCAACAGTGAGAGACTTATTTCTGGAGAGAGTAATTTTCAAAATTAGTAGTTCGAACTGTTTGGGTATGGACCTGGAGAGTATGACATTACTTTGCAGGCTATCTCTGCAGTAGACTGCAACTCCTCCCCCTTTGGCAGTTCTATCTTGACGGAAGATGTTATAGTTGGGTATGGAAATCTCAGAATTTTTGGTGGCCTTCCTGAGCCAGGATTCAGACACGGCAAGGACATCAGGGTTAGCAGAGTGTGCTAGAGCAGTGAGTAAGACACACTTAGGGAGGAGGCTTCTGATGTTGACATGCATGAAACCAAGGCTTTTTCGATCACAGAAGTCAACAAATGAGGGTGCCTGGGGACATGCAGGGCCTGGGTTTACCTCCACATCACCCGCGGAACAGAGAAGGAGTAGTATGAGGGTGCGGCTGAAGGCTATCAAAACTGGTCGCCTAGGGCGTTGGGGACAGAGAATAAGAGGAGCAGGTTTCTGGGCATGGTAGAATATATTCAGGGCATAATGCGCAGACAGGGGTATGGTGGGGTGCGGGTACAGCGGAGGTAAGCCCAGGCACTGGGTGATGATGAGAGAGGTTGTATCTCTGGACATGCTGGTTGTAATGGGTGAGGTCACCGCATGTGTGGGGGGTGGGACAAAGGAGGTATCAGGGGTATAAAGAGTGGAACTAGGGGCTCCATTGTAAACTAAAACAATGATAACTAACCTGCACAACAGTATACAAGGCATATTGACATTTGAGAGAGACATACAGCAAGGCATACAGTAATCACAGGTGTTGAATTGGGAGAGCTAGCTAAAACAGTAGGTGAGACAACAACAGCTAATCAGCTAGCACAACAACAGCAGGTAGAATGGCGATTGATTAGGCAGAGAGGGTCGGATTAACTACACACAGAGCCTAAATGCGGCTGGGGCCGACAGATAAAACATAAACAAGCAGAATGGATTACCGTGAATTAATGGACAGTCCAGCATGCATCAGCTATGTAGCCAAGTGATCAGTGTCCAAGGGGCAGCGGTGGATGGGGCAGGGAAGCTGGACTGGCGAGTGTTATCCAGGTTAGAAAACTAACAATGACTAAATAGCTTGTAGCCAGTTAGCTGGTTAGCTTCTGAAGGTTCTTGAGTGTGTTCTAAAAATGTAAAGATAATAGCGGTTCCGTATCACATTGGGTGAGGCAGGTGACAAGGTTGTGACAAGGTAGGGGGGTATGCAGAAGATAGCCCTATTTGGGGAAAAAAACAAGTCCATATTATGGAAAGAACAGCTCAAATAAGCAAAGAGAAAGTTCATCATTACTTTAAGACATGAAGGTCAGTCTATACGGAAAATTTCAAGAACTTCGAAAGTTTCTTCAAGTGCAGTCGCAAAAACCATCAAGCGCTATGATGAAACCCAGAGTTACCTCTGCTGCAGAGGACAAGTTCACTAGAGTTACCAGCCTAAGAAATTACAGCCAAAATAAATGCTTCACAGAGTTCAAGTAACAGACACATCTCAACATCAACTGTTCAGAGGAGACTGTGTGAATCAGGCTTTCATGGTTGAATTGCTGCAAAGAAACCACTACTAAAGGACACCAATAATAAGAAGAGACTTTGTGAGACACGATGTGGGTGAATGGATGATCTCTGCATGTGTTTTTCCCACCATAAAGCATGGCGGAGAAGGTGTAATGATGTGGCTGATGACACTGTCAAGGCATACCTAACCAGCATGGCTACCACAGCATAATGCAGCGATTCTCCGTGGCCGGCATGAGTAAGATATTTAAGCGTGTTAACCCTCGCAAGGTTTCCGGCCCAGACGGCATCGCTAGCTGCGTCCTCAGAGAATGTGCAGACCAACTGGCTGGAGTGTTTACAGACACATTCCATCTCTCCCTGTCCCAGTCTGCTGCCCCCACTTGCTTCAAGATGTCCACCATTGTTTCTGTAACCAAGACTGCAAAGGTAACTGAACTAAATGACTATCGCCCCGTAGCACTACTTCTGTCATCATGAAGTGCTTTGTAGGCTAGTTAAGGATCATATAACCTCTACCATGCCTGACACCCTAGACCCACTTCAATTTGCTTACCACCCCAATAGATCCACAGATGATGCAATCGCCATTGCGCTCAACACTGCCTTATCACTGCCTGGGCAAGAGGAATACCTACAGTTGAAGTCGGAAATTTACATAAATCTATGTTGGAGTCATTAACTTGTTTTTCAACCACTCCACAAATTTGTTGTTAAGGATATGGCAGACATATGCCCCCTTTGGAGAGATTGGGTACCCCTAGTAAACTGAAAAAAAAATCTGTCAAAAATTGCTAATATATGCATATAATAATTATAATAATTATTATTGGATAGAAAACACTCTAAAGCTTCTAAAACCGTTGGAATTATGTCTGTAAGTATAGCAGAACTCACAGGGCAGGCATTCTTCCAAACTAGTTTTTGTGGTCATGAATGTTGGAGCAACTTTGACATCATCGCCCCCACCCTTCCCAACCAGTTATGATTCTGGGGAGACTATCTCTTCCGCTAGATGTCCTCTTTCAGTAGAGCTTTGAATCATTAAAATCCCGCGAGAATTGACCCTATGGGAGTGAAATTAGTGCGTGCCACGAGAAAATAGGTTGTGCGTTGTGGCGCGAATTGGTCCCAGCCATTCCTTTGTTCCAGCACTCAAGAGAAGGGCAGACGATGGCCGATTGAATTGAAGTTTGTTTTGTGTGTCTAAAACATCATAAAGCTTGCTTCTGCACTTAGTTTGACCTGTTTAGTCGACATATAATATGTAATTTTGAAGTTTTGATGCGCAACTTTTCCGGACCAGAGGACATTTTGGGTGCATTTCAGCTGATGTTATTAGCAGTAGCTAATACAAAGACGCAAGACTTGAAACCAAACGATGTATTGGGTAAGTATGAACCCTTCCAGAACATTCTGAACGAAGACCATCGAAGGTAAGGGAATATTTATGCTTAAATCTGTGTTTCTGTTGACTCCAACATTACGTAGAATTGTATCTTGTATCTGAGCGCCGTCTCAGCATATTGAATAGTGTGCGATTTCTGTAACGTTAAAAATAAATCTAACAAAGCGGTTGCATAAAGAAGCAGTGTATCTTTCTAACTATATGTAGAACATGTATATTTAGTCAAAGTTTATGATGTCTATTTACGTTATCTTGCCGCGCTACCTAGATTTCCTGCGGACATTTTTGAGTAATTTCTGAACGTGAACTCACTGTAAATGACATTTATGGATATAAATGGCATATTATTGAAAAAAAAAAAATGTACTGTGTAACATGTCCTATTACTGTCATCTGATGAAGATTTTCAAAAGGTTAGTGAACGATTTATTTTTTAATCCTGCGTTTGTTGATTGCATGTTTTGGCTATTCAAATGAGCTGTGTCTGGTGGTTTGACATATATATGTGCTATGTTTTCGCCGTAAAACATTTTAGAAATCTGGTGTTTATCTTTCATTTGAGCTATTGGACTTGTTAATGTGTGGAGGTTAAATATTTTTAAGAATATTTTTGCGTTCCATGCGCCACCGTTTCAGCTGAACGTGGGAGGGTTGATTCCCAATTGGGAACCAATATCTTAGACAGGTTAACAAACTATAGTTTTGGCAAGTCGGTTAGGATATCTACTTTGTGCATGACACAAGTCATTTTTCCAACAATTGTTCACAGACAGATTATTTCACTTACAATTCACAGTATCACAATTCCAGTGGGTCAGAAGTTTACATACACTGAGTAGACTGTGCCTTTAAACAGCTTGGAAAATGTGAAAATGGTGTCATGGCTTTAGAAGCTTCTGATAGGAGAATTGACAAAGTCAAGGTACTGGAGTGGCCATCACATAGCCCTGACCTAAATCCTATAGAAGATTTGTGGGCAGAACTGAAATATCGTGTGCGAGCAAGGAGGCATACAAACCTGACTCAGTTACACCAGCTCTGTCAGGAGGAATGGGCCAAAATTCACCCAACTTATTGTGGGAAGCTTGTGGAAGGCTACCTGAAACGTTTGACCCAAGTTAAACAATTTAAAGGCAATGCTGCCAAATACTAATTGAGTGTATGTAAACGTCTGACCCACTGGGAGTGTGATGAAAGAAATACAAGCTGAAATAAATCATTCTCTCTGCTATTATTCTGACATTTCACGTTCTTAAAATAAAGTGGTGATCCTAACTGACCTTAGACAGGGAATATTTACAAGGATTAAATGTCAGGTACTATGAAAAACGGAGTTTAAATGTATTTGGCTAAGGTGTATGTAAACTTCTGACTTCAACTGTACATCAGAATGCTGTTCATTGACTGTAGCTCAGCCTTCAACACAATAGTACCCTCCAAGCTTATCATTAAACTTGTTTCTCTGGGTCAAAGCCCTGCCCTGTGTAACGTGGTCCTGGACTTCCTGTCGGGCCACAACCATGTGGTGAAGGTAGGAAACATCACCTCCACTTTGTTGATCCTCAACACAGGGGCTCCATAAGGGTGCGTGCTCAGCCCTCTCCTGTACTCCCTGTTCACCCATGACTGAGTGGCCACGCACACCTCTAACCCAATCATAAAGGTTGCAGACGACACTACAGTAGTAAGCCTGATTACCAACAATGACGAGACAGCCCACAGGGAGGAGGTGAAGTCCTTGGCAGAGTGGGGCCAGGAAAATAACCTCTCTCTCAACACAACAAAGGAGCTGATCGTGGACTTCAGGAAACAGCAGAGGGAGCACTCCCCTATCCACATCAACGGTACTGCAGTGGAGAAGGTGTAAAGCTTCAAGATCCTCGGCGTACACATCGCTGACAATCTGAAATGGCTCACCCACACAGACAGTGATGCATCAAATCAAATCAAATGTATTTATTTAGCCCTTCGTACATCAGCTGATATCTCAAAGTGCTGTACAGAAACCCAGCCTAAAACCCCAAACAGCAAGCAATGCAGGTGTAGAAGCACGAGGGTTAACACGCTTAAATGTCTTACTCATGTCGGCCACGGAGAATGAGAGCCCACAGTCCTTGGGAGCGGGCCACATCAGTGGCATTGTGTTATCCTCAAATCGGACGAAGAAGGTGTTTAGCTTCTGTGGGAGCAGGGCGTCGGTGTCCGCAACGTGGCTGGTTTTCCCTTTGTAATCCTTGATTGTGTGTAGACCCTGCCACATACGTCTCGTGTCTGAGCCGTTGAATTGTGACTCCACTTTGTCTCTGTACTAAAGTTTTGCCTGAAGGAATAACTACACTGTTTGTGTTTGACCATATTCCCAGTCACCTTGGCATGAAGAAGGTGCAACAGCACCACTTCAACCTCAGGAGGCTGAAGAAATTCGGCTTGGCCCCTAAGACCCTCAAACTTTTACAGCACAATTGAAAGCATCCTGTCGGGCTGTAATACCGGCTGGTACGGCAACTGCACCGCCGACAACCGCAGAGCTCTCCAGATGGTGGTACGGTCTGCCCAACGCATCACCGGAGGCACACTGCATGCCCTCCAGGACACCTACACCGATGTCACAGGAAGACCAGAAATATCATCAAGAACATCAACTACCCAAACCACGGCCTGTTCACCTCCCTACCATCCAGAAGGTGAGGTCAGTACAGGCACATCAAAGCTGGGACCGAGAGACTTGAACAACAGCTTCTATCTTAAGTCCATCAGACTGTTAAATAGCCATCACTTGCCAGGTACCACCCGGCTACTCAACCCTGCACCTTAGAGGCTGCTGCCCTATATAAATAGACAAAGAATCACTGGCCACTTTAATAATGGAGTACTGGTCAATTTAATATGGTTTACATACTGCTTTACTCATTTATATACTGTATTGTATTCTACTGTATTTAGTCAATGCCACTCCGACATTGCTCGTCTTAATATTTCTATTAATATATTTCTTAATTACATTCTTTTACTTTTAGATTTGTGTATTGTTGTGAACTGTTAGATACTACAGCACTGTTGGAGCTAGGAACACAAGCATTTCACTACACCCGCAATAACATCTGCTAAATATGTGACCAATACAATTTGATTTGATTCTAGAATTATATCTCATACTCTCCTCTCTATTATGGAATTACATCTCACTCTCCTCTCTATTATAGAACTATATCTCACTCTCCTCTCTATTATGGAGCTATCTCACTCTCCTCTCTATTATGGAACTATATCTCACTCTCCTCTCTATTTTTGGAACTATATCTCACTCTCCTCTCTTTTTTGGAACTATATCTCACTCTCCTCTCTTTTTTGGAACTATATCTCACTCTCCTCTCTTTTAGAACTATATCTCACTCTCCTCTCTATTTTAGAACTATATCTCACTCTCCTCTCTATTATAGAACTATATCTCACTCTCCTCTCTATTTTTAGAACTGTATCTCACTCTCCTCTCTATTATAGAACTGTATCTCTCTCTCTATTATAGAACTATATCTCACTCTCCTCTCTATTTTTAGAACTATATCTCACTCTCCTCTCTTTTTAGAACTATATCTCACTCTCCTCTCTATTTTTAGAACTATATCTCACTCTCCTCTCTTTTTAGAACTATATCTCACTCTCCTCTCTATTTTAGAACTATATCTCACTCTCCTCTCTATTTTAGAACTATATCTCACTCTCCTCTCTATTTTTAGAACTGTATCTCACTCTCCTCTCTATTATAGAACTGTATCTCTCTCTCTATTATAGAATTATATCTCACTCTCCTCTCTATTTTTAGAACTATATCTCACTCTCCTCTCTTTTTAGAACTATATCTCACTCTCCTCTCTTTTTAGAACTATATCTCACTCTCCTCTCTATTTTTAGAACTGTATCTCACTCTCCTCTCTATTTTTAGAACTGTATCTCACTCTCCTCTCTATTTTTAGAACTGTATCTCACTCTCTCTATTATGGAACTGTATCTCACTCTCCTCTCTATTATAGACCACTCTCCTCTCTATTATAGAACTATAGCTCACTCTCCTCTCTATTATAGACCTATAGCCCACTCTCCTCTCTATTTTAGAACTAAATCTCACTCTCCTCTCTATTATAGAACTAAATCTCACTCTCCTTTCTATTATATAACTTATTTTTGATCACAGACCATACAGAGGCTTGTGAAAGTATTCACCCCCTTGGCATTTTTCCTATTTTTCTGCTTTACAACCTGGAATAAAAATTGATATTTGGGGTCTGTATCATTTGATTTACACAACATGCCTACCACTTTGAAGATGCAAAATATTTTTTATTATGAAACAAACAAGAAATAAGACAAAACAACTGAAAACTTGAGCGTGCATAACTATTCACCCCCCCCCCCACCCCCCCTCTATAAGCTTGGCACATCTAGCCACTGGGATTTTTGCCTATTCTTCAAGGCAAAACTGCTCCAGCTCCTTCAAGTTGGATGGGTTCCGCTGGTGTACAGCAATATTTAAATCATACCACAGATTCTCAATTGGATTGAGGTCTGGACTTTGACTAGGCCATTCCAAGACATTTCAATGTTTCCTCTTAAACCACTTGAGTGTTGCTTTAGCAGTATGCCTAGGGTCATTGTCCTGCTGGAAGGTGAAACTCCATCCCAGTCTCAAATCTCTGGAAGACTGAAAGAATTTCCCTGTATTTTGCACCATCCATCATTCCTTCAATTCTGACCAGTTTCTGTTATGAGAATTATGTTCTCAATGTTTATAAACCAATTCAATTAAACTACTCAGTCTGCTAAATCAGGATTTGTAAGATAGTGATTGAAATGAAACAGACAGAGGCCCAGCTAAAATAGTCAATAAGGTTTATTCACGAGAGAGCTGGTCTGTTGTACAAAACCATTCATTTTATACTGGCTTCTTACGCCCACTTACGCACATACTTCACACACAAACAAAACATTAGGTATCCTACTCACACACTGTCCTGCTACCCAGCCGACAAAGATTAGGGGAGTCCGTGAGAAGCATTCCCTGTCCTCTTTCAAGATAGGGAGACCCTGGGAAGTACTCTTAGTGGCCCCCGGCCAAGGTCGGCACCGAATCTTGCTCAGACATTCTGTTTTTAAGACTATAATGCTGATATATTGTTATACTCAAAAACTACACTCACAGATATACAGTATAATTCTACTGACTAAAACCACACACATCATTAGAATAATCTCATGATTCTAATCAATTTCATACAATCATATTGTTTCAGGGTGGAATATTCTAATGATTCATATGAACCTATAAATTCCATCAACAGTTTCCCAGTCCCTGCCGATGGAAAACATCCCTACAGCATGATGCTGCCACCACCATGCTTCACTGTGGAGATGGTGTTCTCGTGGTGATGAGAGGTGTTGGGTTTGTCTGGGGCCAAAAAGCCCCAGACACCAAACGTGTTAGCTTATTTTTGTCTTTAAGCAATGGCTTATTTCTTGCCACTCTTCTGTAAAGCCCAGCTCTGTTGAGTGTACGGCTTAAAGTGGTCCTATGGACAGATACTCCAATCTCTGCTGTGGAGCTTTGCAGTTCCTTCAGGGTTGTCTTTGGTCTCTTTGTTGCCTCTCTGATTAATGCCCTCCTTGCCTGGTCTGTGACTTTTGGTGGGCGGCCCTCTTTTGGCAGTTTTATTCTTTCCATTTTTTAATAATGGATTTAATGGTGCTGAGATGTTGAAAGTTTTTTATATTTTTTTGTAACCCAACCTTGATCTGTACTTCTCCACAACTTTGTCCCTGTACCTGTTTGGAGAGCTCCTTGGTCTTCATGGTGCCGCTTGCTTGGTCGTGCCCCATGCTTAGTGGTGTTGCAGACTCTGGGGCCTTTCAGAACAGGTGTATATATACTGAAATCCTGTGAAAGATCATGTGACACTTAGTTAATTAGATTGCACACAGGTGGACTTTATTTATGTGACCTCTGAAGGTAATTGGTTGCACCAGATCTTATTTAGGGGCTTCATAGCAAAGGGGGTGAATACATATGCACGCACCAATTTTCATTTTTTTATTTTCTACATTTTTTTAAACAAGTATTTTTTTTCATTTCACATGACCAATTTGAACTATTTTGTGAATGTCCATTACATGAAATACAAATAAAAATCAATTTAAATTACAGGTTGTAATGCAACAAAATATGAAAAACACCAAGGGGGTTGAATACTTTTGCAAGGCACTGTATGTGTCAGTGTGTTTTTTATCACACAAACACACTTCCTTGAGAGAAATTATCACATTTTGGTGACTATTTGTCACTGCCTACTCAATTGCTGCTAATTCACCCGGTAGTCCTCCTCATATCAAATCAAATCAAGTTTGATTGGTCCTGTACACATATTTAGTAGATATTATCGTAGGTGCAGTGCAATTATTATGTTTCTAGCTCCAGTAGTACAGTAATACCTAACAACACAAAACAATAGACACAAATATAAATAAAGGAATTATCAAATATCACAACGAGCAATGTCAGAGTCTGGATAAAAAATGCATATGATGGTGTGTATGGACAGTGTATGAATAGAAAAGCTGTGTACAGCAGCATTTGTATAGGATGAGCCTTGACTAGAATACCGTATATACACATCAAGTGGGTAAAACAGTATGTAAAAATTATTTAAGTGACCAGTGTTCAATAACTATGTACATGGGGCAGTACTGGGCGGGCAGAGGCCGGCTGGTGGTGACTATTTAACAATTGTAAGAATGCTTGTGTCTGAGCCACTGAAGTGCGAATTCACTTTGTCCCTGTACTGTCGTTATGCCTGTTTGATTGCCTTACTGAGGGCATAGCTAGACTGTCTGTATTCGTCTATGTTCCCAGTCACCTTGCTGTGGTTAAATGTGGTGGTTCACTCTTTCAGTTTTGCACGAATGCTACCATCCATCCACAGTTTGTGGTTTGGACAAATTCTAAATGTCACAGTGGGAACAACTTCCTCTATGCACTTCCTGATGAACTCAGTCACCCAGTCAGTGTATATGTCAATACTATTCTCAGTGGCAACACGAAACATATCCCAGCCCGCATGACCAAACAATCTTGAAACATAGATTCCGATAGATCAGACCAATGTTGAACAATCCTTATCATGGGTAATTTCTGTTTAAAATGTCTTCCCATAGGAGGGGAGGAGCAGAATGGAGGCGTGGGCAGGAGAGGACCTTGTAGCCGTCCCGGAAGGGGGAGTAGAAATGGTCAAGAGAGCTCAATAAGCAAGTTGCACAGGAGATGTGTTGATAGAACTTCAGTAGTGTTTTCTTCAGATTTCCTTTAATAATAAAGTCCCTAGCTACAATAAATGTGTCATCAGGATATACGGTTTCCAGTTTTCAAAAACTCAAGTGTAGTTCCTTGAGAGACATTGCGGTGTCGACTTGGGGGGGGGGGGGGGGGGGGGATATGCACGGCTGTGATGAAGACTGAAGAGAATTATCTCGGGAGGTAATGCGGTCGGCATTTGATGATGAGGTAGTCTAGGGACTTGAGATCCTGTACATTATCACAATCACACCATGAGTTCTCATAAAACATACATCTCCACCTTTCTTTCTTTCTTCCTGTCCGGGGACAGTATATCTGGAGAGAGACATAGTTCCGTGAAACAGAGTATGTTACAGTCCCTGATGTCTCTCTGGAAGAACATCCCCACACTGAGCTCGTCTGCTTTATTGTCCAGGAGACTGATCATTAGCAAGTAATGTACTCGGAAGCTGTGGATGGTATGCACGCCTCCTGAGTCCGACCAGAAACCCACCCCTTATTCTTCTTCTCTGTCGATGGCGTCTTGGATGAATGGAATTGCCCCAGGGAGTCCAAACAAAGGATCCAACTCAAGAAGGTGACTGTCAATCTAATATCCAAAAGTTTTTTCAGCTGTAGGTATAAGGTTCTGTATTTATTTTCTTAGTCAACCTTGTGTTCTGTTTCATTGTGTTCTTGAACATAGCCCTGTCTTTCATTTTTGTTAATTGATTTCACCTGTGTTAGTTACTCACCTGGTCTCATCAGCTCCTTATTTAGTTCAGTTCATTCTGTTTGTGTCTTTGTGAGGTATTGTTCGTTTTTGACTCTACTAAGCCTTTTCCTAGCTCGGTTGTGTGAACCAGTTATAGCCTTCAGTCCTAGTTTTGATTCACCTGCCTGTTTGCATCCCTGTGTATGACCATTGCCTGCCTGTGACCACGAGTCCTGCCTTCTGTGAAGGCGAAATAAACACATGCCGCGCTCTGCGCGTGAATCTACACCTTTTTCTCCCTGAGTATTCACTACAGTAGGTAATAATGCAAGAAACGTTCTGAGCAAAAAATAACTACGCAATAACACAAAAACTAAAAAGCTGCAAAGTTGGCCAGGCCCTAGAAACAGGACGACCATGTTTGTCGACGCCATCTTGTAAACTCCTGATTATCAGTTCTGGGGAATTAGAAGGGGAGCTTTGTCACCACTAATGTATTTTAACTACCAAGATGAATTGTGTAAGCTGTTTAGTGAGTTTCACCCTGGGACAGTCCATAAATACTTGCTAGTATATTAAAACATTATAGCATTAGGATAATCACGTCAGTGCAAGTCATTTTGGATGGCAAATAGATGAATAGTGGTTACAGGTACTTTTGCTACAGTAAAATGTTTAACAAAAGCATAGTGTCTTGCCTCTGGCATGTTAAAATGTCATATCGTCCTCCGAATGGACTGACCCTAATGTAGATGGGTCAGTCCATTCAGGTGTAGATGACCCTAATGCAGATGGGTCAGTCCATTCAGATGAAGATGACCCTAATGTAGAGGGGTCAGTCCATTCAGATGTAGATGACCCTAATGTAGAGGGGTCAGTCCATTCAGATGTAGATGACCCTAATGTAGATGGGTCAGTCCATTCAGGTGTAGATGACCCTAATGTAGAGGGGTCAGTCCATTCAGATGTAGATGACCCTAATGTAGATGGGTCAGTCCATTCAGGTGTAGATGACCCTAATGTAGATGGGTCAGTCCATTCAGGTGTAGATGACCCTAATGTAGATGGGTCAGTCCATTCAGGTGTAGATGACCCTAATGTAGATGGGTCAGTCCATTCAGATGTAGATGACCCTAACCCAGTGAAGTGTTATGGATCTCCTTAATTAATGGAATTAAAATGTAATTGCCCATCAAGCTGGCAAAGGAGTGTGTGCTGTTTTGATTGTACAGTAATAATAGTCTTGTACTTCATTAATCTCCTATGTGACCTGGCAAAACTGAGGAAAAACTCCTATCTTCTGGTAGTCCTACTGTACTGTGTACACAGTCAACCAGTGGTAGTCCTACTGTACTGTACACACAGTCAACCAGTGGTAGTCCTACTGTACTGTACACACAGTCAACCAGTGGTAGTCCTACTGTACTGTACACACAGTCAACCAGTGGTAGTCGTACTGTACACACAGTCAACCAGTGGTAGTCCTACTGTACTGTACACAGTCAACCAGTGGTAGTCCTACTGTACTGTACACACAGTCAACTAGTGGTAGTCCTACTGTACTGTACTGTACACAGTCAACCAGTGGTAGTCGTACTGTACTGTACACAGTCAACCAGTGGTAGTCCTACTGTACTGTACTGTACACAGTCAACCAGTGGTAGTCCTACTGTACTGTACACAGTCAACCAGTGGTATTCGTACTGTACTGTACACAGTCAACCAGTGGTAGTCCTACTGTACTGTACTGTACACAGTCAACCAGTGGTAGTCCTACTGTACTGTACTGTACACAGTCAACCAGTGGTAGTCCTACTGTACTGTACACACAGTCAACCAGTGGTAGTCGTACTGTACACACAGTCAACCAGTGGTAGTCCTACTGTACTGTACACACAGTCAACCAGTGGTAGTCCTACTGTACTGTACACAGTCAACCAGTGTGTGAAGATATCCCAGCTAGTCAGACAGAGAAGTGGTAGAATTGGCATTTGGTGAAACTGCCATGCCAGTTTTGGATATTACAACAACAAAGAAGGTATTTGGTGAAACTGCCATGTCAGTTTGGGATATTACAACAACAAAGAAGGTATTTGGTGAAACTGCCATGTCAGTTTGGGATATTACAACAACAAAGAAGGTATTTGGTGAAACTGCCATGTCAGTTTGGGATATTACAACAGCAAATAAGTTACTGCAAACAGCCGAGTACCATCAACTGTGACCTGACTCATTCAGATCCAGACAAACCATCACAGTTCAACAGCTGGGGTCCTGACTGGTCCAGATCCACTCAGACCGTCACAGTTCAACAGCTGGGGTTCAATCTCTGCTAATCTGACACATCCAGGAAATGGAACAAGCTAACATTTTAAAAGAAAAAGGAAGCGAAGCATCTAGACCCCTGATCGGAGTCAGCCAATTGGACAGAGTTAAGTGGGGCCTTGCTGTCCAGGATGGTTGGTTGATTAATGGGTCGGAACTGATGGAGGGAAACATGCACTAATGGATTGATCTTCCCGAGCAGGAAGAACTCAGTGAATCAAACTTCCCCTTTATAATGCAATTTACTCCCCTAGCAAATTTACTCCACCGCCCCCCTGCTTCTTGTCCATCAGTGATAACCAATGTCAAGCGAATAGGTAGGAGGTTGGAGTAGGGTGGGGCGACATTTGGATGAGGAAAGGGTGAGTGGGTGGCTGAGGCGTGGGGAGAGGGGGGAGAAGAGGGGATGGAGATATGTGGGGAGGAGAGAAGTGAGGTAGGGGTTGGCGGAGGTTTCGGTCAGGGCCGGATCCTCATCCATCACCCGGTGAAGTTATTTAATTTCTGCCTGGCAGGTTGGGCTACCCTGGGGGATGTTCTGGATCAGGGCACAGCAATCACTATCCATCTCCTCTCATTTAGCACACCGTGCCAGCCTCTCCGGCCCACCTCCAGCCACACCGCTCAACTATACACACACACCTGCCTACTGACAGTCAGGACCTGGCACATCCAGTGCTGCATTAACGCCAGGTCCCTCTGTCCCCTCCCTCTCTCCCTACCTCCCCCAGCCACAGCTCTGTCTGTGTTGAGGTGTTGTCAATGGAGAGCGACAGAGAGCAAGGGGCTAACATGACAGACACAAATACCTGGTGTTTTCTAAGCAGTTATTTCAGGTCATGTTGGAGATGATATCGGCTCAGTACTGTGATGTTGGGGAAGAGAGAAGCTGTTGCGAGACTTCACCATTCATAACTTAGAGACCACACTTCATAACCTTATCCATCCACTGTGTCCAAATTGTGAAAGGATTTGCTGGTCCCCCCTATATCCTAATCACTTGATTTTAAAATAATGTGTTAAGACAAATATTGATGCCATAAGTCAATGGTGCCACTTGTCAATGATTTTAGAGGGCAGGATACTGATGATTTAAATGGTTTCTACTGTTCAGATCTGTTTACATTATAGAATGTCTCCCCGACTGTCACAATGTGTCTTTTAATCGTCTACACCTGTCTAAAAATGTGGGCACAATCAGAATGTGGATAAGATCAGGACACAGAACCCATGTTAGCGCATAGTATAAACAGGACTATAGATTTTACATATCATTATCATGGACAGAACCCCCTCAGGCCCTAGCCACATTTGGATTTTGTGTCAGAGAGTCATCTGTTGCTGGATTAATGACATGGTAGCTGATATACTGACAAAACGCTCAAACGGTATGCAAAAAGTAGTGATGAGTTGTTATTTTGATGGACAAGAATGGACAATGATGTACATCATATACGATTTCATCTGTGCTCCTGCGTCTGGTCAGTTCCATGGAGAGCTCCTCACCCAGCCATACAGCTGGGCTCTCTAGTCAGATCCATGGAGAGCTACTCACCCAGCCATACAGCTGGGCTCTCTAGTCAGATCCATGGAGAGCTCCTCACCCAGCCATACAGCTGGGCTCTCTAGTCAGATCCATGGAGAGCTACTCACCCAGCCATACAGCTGGGCTCTCTAGTCAGATCCATGGAGAGCTACTCACCCAACCATACAGCTGGGCTCTCTAGTCAGTTCCATGGAGAGCTACTCACCCAGCCATACAGCTGGGCTCTCTAGTCAGTTCCATGGAGAGCTACTCACCCAACCATACAGCTGGGCTCTCTAGTCCGTTCCATGGAGAGCTATTCACCCAGCCATACAGCTGGGCTCTCTAGTCAGATCCATGGAGAGCTACTCACCCAACCATACAGCTGGGCTCTCTAGTCAGTTCCATGGAGAGCTACTCACCCAGCCATACAGCTGGGCTCTCTAATCAGTTCCATGGAGAGCTACTCACCCAGCCATACAGCTGGGCTCTCTAGTCAGTTCCATGGAGAGCTACTCACCCAGCCATACAGCTGGGCTCTCTAGTCAGATCCATGGAGAGCTGCTCACCCAGCCATACAGCTGGGCTCTCTAGTCAGATCCATGGAGAGCTACTCACCCAGCCATACAGCTGGGCTCTCTAGTCAGATCCATGGAGAGCTACTCACCCAACCATACAGCTGGGCTCTCTAGTCAGATCCATGGAGAGCTACTCACCCAGCCATACAGCTGGGCTCTCTAGTCAGATCCATGGAGAGCTACTCACCCAGCCATACAGCTGGGCTCTCTAGTCAGATCCATGGAGAGCTACTCACCCAGCCATACAGCTGGGCTCTCTAGTCAGATCCATGGAGAGCTACTCACCCAGCCATACAGCTGGGCTCTCTAGTCAGATCCATGGAGAGCTACTCACCCAGCCATACAGCTGGGCTCGCTAGTCAGATCCATGGAGAGCTACTCACCCAGCCATACAGCTGGGCTCTCTAGTCAGATCCATGGAGAGCTACTCACCCAGCCATACAGCTGGGCTCTCTAGTCAGTTCCATGGAGAGCTGCTCACCCAGCCATACAGCTGGGCTCTCTAGTCAGATCCATGGAGAGCTACTCACCCAGCCATACAGCTGGGCTCTCTAGTCAGATCCATGGAGAGCTACTCACCCAGCCATACAGCTGGGCTCTCTAGTCAGATCCATGGAGAGCTACTCACCCAGCCATACAGCTGGGCTCTCTAGTCAGATCCATGGAGAGCTACTCACCCAGCCATACAGCTGGGCTCTCTAGTCAGATCCATGGAGAGCTACTCACCCAGCCATACAGCTGGGCTCTCTAGTCATTCAAAAACAAGCTTTATGAAAGCAATATGTTTTAGGAACATCCCCATGTCAAGGACTATTGGTTAATTAAATTTATGTCCATTTGGCATTAAAAGTTCTTCAACTTTTCGAAAGTCAGACATTTTGGAAATGGAACACAAAGTAAATCATATTATACATTAAATAATGATTTCCTGACTCAAACCATTGTACAACAAACATTGCAAAGCTCAGAGCATTGTTTTGAAATAAGACTAGAGTGGGCCTTTAAGACGATATGAAACAAACTCTGTACTACTCTGAAAGACAGTGTTCTGATGGTGTAGTTCGGGGAAGAAGCTTACTTTCCTGGCTCTGTGATCTCCAGTTTGTCTCCCAGCAGTTAGGCTAATTTCACCCGGCGGGAATCCTTTTGAAACCCATCCCGGTGCAATCACAGAGAAACAAAATTTTTGTCCGTGATTGCTGAGCTGAAACTGAGATTGACATCTTGTCGGGATGTGTAGATCTCTCTCCTTACAAATCAGAAAGAGAGAGAAAGAATGAGAAAGATGGAGGAAGAGAGAGAGGGGAAGGATGTGTGAACGTTTTGAGAGATAATCAGAATTCTATGCTCGATCTTCCCTCTGCATATTTTCTTCATGTCAAAACCATATTAGTCATAACAGATGATTCAGAACTGTAGAGATGGATAGTCTTTATGCACCTGATAAAACTCAGGGAAGGGAGTGCTGTAATTTTGAAGGCCATGCAGTTCACCTCTGTGTTTCTCACTGCAGTTAGGGTCAATCACTGGGGATGTCCATATTAGGGTAAATATGTCAATATGCCAAAATATTACCCCCATATATTGCTTTCCCTTAAACCCAAAAGATACAGAGAAAATGTGGAGACAGGAGACACATTATAATACCAGGGGGATGCACTTAACCATAATCAGAAAGTGGTAAGATCATGTTGTTGAAAATGTAAATGTTGCATGTATAGTGCATTCGGAAAGTATTCAGACCCCTTGACTTTTTCCACATTTTGTTACGTTACAGCCTTATTCTAAAATGGATTCAATAGCCCCCCCCCTCCCCATCAATCTACTCTCAATACCCCATAATGAGAAAGCATTTTTTGCTAATTTAAAATTAAAATAAAAACTGAAATATCACATTTACATGAGACTTCAGACCTTTTACTCAATCATTTGTTGAAGAACCTTTAATAGCGATTACAGCCTTGAGTCTTCTTGAGTATGACGCTTCAAGTTTGCCACACCTGTATTTGGGTAGTTTCACCCATTATTCTCTGCAGATCCTCTCAAGCTCTGTCAGGTTGGATGGGGAGCATCACTGCACAGCTATTTTCAGGTCTCTTCAGAGATGTTCGATCGGGTTCAAGTCTGGGCTCTGGCTGTGCCCCTCAAGGACATTTAGAGACTTGTCATGAAGCCACTCCTGCGTTGTCCTGGCTGTGCACTTAGGGTCATTGTCCTGTTGGAAGGTGAACCTTCGCCCCACAGTCTGAGGTCCTGAGCGCTCTGGAACAGGTTTTCATCAAGGATCTCTCGGTACTTTGCTCCGTTCATCTTTCCCTCAATCTTGACTAGTCTCCCAGAAAAACATTCCCACAGCATGATGCTGCCACCGCCATGCTTCACCGTAGGGATGGTGCCAGGTTTCCTCCAGACGTGACGCTTGGCATTCAGGTCAAAGAGTTCAATCTTGGTTTCATCAGACAAGAGAATCTTGTTTCTCATGGCCTGAGAGTCCTTTAGGTGCCTTTTGGCAAACTCGAAGTGGACTGTCATGTGCCTTTTACTGAGGAGTGGCTTCCGTCTGGCCACTCTACCATAAAGGCCTGATTTGTGGAGTGATGCAGATATGGTTGTCCTTCTGGAAGGTTTTCCCATCTCCACAGAGGAACTCTGGAGCTCTGTCAGTGGCCATCGGGTTATTGGTCACCTCCCTGACCAAGACGTTTCTCCCACTGATTGCTCAGTTTGACCGGGCAGCCAGCTTTCAAACTTCTTTCATTTAATAATGATGGAGGCCACTGTGTTCTTGGGGACCTTCAATGCTGCAGAAATTGTTTATGATACCCTTCCCCTGATCTGTGCCTCGACACAATTCTGTCTCAGAGCTCTACGGACAATTCCTTCGACCTCCTGGCTTGGTTTTTGCTCTGACATGCACTGTCAACTGTGGAACCTTATATAGACACGTGTGTGCCTTACCAAATCATGTCCAATCAATTGAATGTAGTACAGGTGGACTCCAATGATGTCATATAAACATCTCAAGGAAGATCAATGGAAACAGGATGCACCTGAGCTCAATTTCTAGTCTCATAACAAAGAGTCTGAATAGTTTTGTAAATTAGGTATTTGTTTTTTATTTTTAATACATTTGCAAACATTCAAAAAATCTGTTTTTGCTTTGTCATTATGGGTTATTGTGTGTAGATTGATGAGGAAAATGTATTATTTAATCCATTTTAGAATAAAGCCATAACGTAACAAAATGTGTAAAAAGTCAAGCGGTCTGAATACTTTACACAAGCACCGTAAATGCCAGATGATCCCGTTGGTTTAATTGTTTTATTACAAAATGACTCTTTAGCTATTCCCTAGTTTCTCCTCTCACATTATAATCAATCATTATCAACCAGACAAGAACATGGTATAATGGAATACATCTACTTTCAAGGCATTTCTAACTCTTCCTTAGCCATTGATGAAGGGTTAAACTGTATTTATGATGAAGGATTAACCTGCATTTATGATGAAGGATTAACCTGCATTTATATGGGAAACAACATCAAGTCTAGGATTTGGTCGTTTTAGTCATTTATTCAGGGTGCAACATCTGTGACAATGTTCCCGATGCAGGACTAAATTATTGCCAACACCAAGAAAACACCAACTACCTATGAATATTATAATACAAATACATTTTCAAATTAATCTGAAAGGTATGCAGATCCTTAGGGAAGTTAATTTATCAGAACTTGTTACACCATGCATTAACATGTGGTTTTGATATCCGACCAAAATGATCCAATCACTATCGCATCTACACATGGTATTAATTATATTCTCAGATAAAGTTCTTGTTGTAGATTTTAGGATGGAATTAACTAGCGGCACCTTGCCCTATGGTAGGTGAATCATTACATCTATACATTCTAAGTCCAGCTAACTTGGATATTTAAAACTTCTTATGGCTGGGGGCCGTATTGAGTAGCTTGGATGAATAAGGTGCCCAGAGTAAACTGCCTGCTACTCAGTCCCAGTTGCTAATATATGCATATTATTAGTATATTTGGATAGAAAACACTCTGAAACTGTTTGAATGATGTCTGTGAGTATAACATAATTCATATGGCTGGCAAAAACCTGAGAAAGAATCCAACCAGGAAGTGGGAAATCTGAGGTTGGTCGTTTTCAACTCATTCCCTATTGAAGATACAGTGGGATATTGGTAATGTTGCACTTCCTAAGGCTTCCACTAGATGTCAACCATCTTTAGAACCTTGTTTGATGCTTCTACTGTGAAGTGGGGGCGAATGAGAGGGGAATGAGTCAGAGGTCTGGCAGAATGCCTTGAGTTCGTGACGGTCGTTCACTTGAGAGTGAGCTCTGTTCCATCGCAATTCTACAGACAAAGGAATTCTCCGGTTGGAACATTATTGAAGATTTATGTTAAAAACATCGTAAAGATTGATTCTATACTTCGTCTGACATGTTTCTACGGACTGTAACGGAACTTTTGGACTTTTCGTCTGCTCGTGTGTCATGAAGTTGGATTACTGGGCTGAACGCGCTAACAACAAGGAGGAATTTGGACATAAATGATGGACATTATCGAACAAAACAAACATTTATTGTGGAACTGGGATTCCTGGGAGTGCAAAATCCCAGGATGTTTTAGAACTACTGAACATAACGCGCCAATGTATACTGAGATTTTTTGATATAATATCAAACAAAACATACATGTATTGTGTAACATGACGTCCTATGAGTGTCATCTGATGAAGATCATCAAAGGTTAGAATTAATCACACTATCTCTATTTCTGATTTTTGTGACTCCTCTCTTTGGCTGGAAAAATGGCTGTGTTTTTCTGTGACTTGGCTCTGACCTAACATAATCGTTTGTGGTGCTTTCGCCGTAAAGCCTATTTTAAATCGGACACTGTGGTGGGATTAACAAGAAATGTATCTTTAAAATGGTGTGAAATACTTGTATGTCTGAGGAAATTTAATTATGAGATTTCTGTTGTTTTGAATTTGGCGCCCTGCACTTTCACTGGCTGTTGTCATTTCGATTCCGTTAGTGGGATCTCAGCCATAAGAAGTTTTTAAGCTACATTGACTTTCCTAAGTTGCATTTTTACAGTGTATGTAAATAAACATTTATTTGAAAAACCTACTATAAACTGCTCCATGCGTTCAAAGCCAATGTCAGATATGCCTATATTCCATTAAGAGAGGATAATTCAATATTGGGAAATTAGCAATAAAGTGGCAATCATTAGAAAGCAGTGATTTTCTACTGTGCCTTCAAAAAACATCGAAATGAACACAATTAATTTGTAGGCCTAATGTTTATCTCAATCAATTGAAGAATATGCCAGAACTGTGGGAAAATGTAGATAGTAAAGTGATAGAGATGGGATAGAGATGGGGCTGGAATCCCCATGTGGTCCGGAGAGGGTTAACTACTATGCCAGACCCCGGCGCGGGGCTTCTGTCTTCAAGAATCCTGATTTAAATCACAAGCTGAAGGAAATGTCTCTCTTTTCCTCCCCTGATAGTTAGACATTGAATTCCATACCATGAGAATCTCTCTTTAGGATCACTCTGGGTGGCTAGGGGGCCACTGGAGATATTGGCTCAGATTTATGTCTGGAGGTGGTGTTTGTGTTCGGAAACTGGTGTCTTTGTGAGAGAGTGAGAGTGAGAGTGTGAGTGAGAGTGTGAGTGAGAGTGTGAGTGAGAGTGTGAGTGTGAGTGAGAGTGAGAGTGTGAGTGAGAGTGTGAGTGAGAGTGTGAGTGAGAGTGTGAGTGTGAGTGAGAGTGTGAGTGTGAGTGAGAGTGTGAGTGTGAGTGTGAGTGTGAGTGTGAGTGTGAGAGTGAGAGTGAGTGTGAGAGTGAGTGTGAGAGTGAGTGTGAGAGTGAGTGTGAGAGTGAGTGTGAGAGTGAGTGTGAGAGTGAGTGTGAGAGAGAGAGTGAGAGAGACCTCACTTCAAGTCCTTAGGAAACTATCCTGTAAATTGTTAAAGTATATATTTCTGACATTGTTAGTCCAGAAAATCTTAAATGTTATTACAAGAACCATTGGATATAAGAGCGACATCAACTTAACAACATGACGACCAGGAATACGATTTTCCCGAAGCGGATCCTTGTTCGGACCTCCACCCTGGACATTGGATCTAATCCCAGAGGCCAATCCAAAACAACGTCGTTACTGCAGGAGAGGCAGACGGAGCAGCCTCCTGGTCAGACTTAGAAGGCGAGCACACCATCCACCGCTTCCAAGCATATTACTCGCCAATGACCAGTCTCTAGACAACAAGGTGGACAAAATTAGGGCAAAAGTTGCCTTCCAGGGAGACATCAGAGATTGTAACATTCTCTGTTTCATGGAAACATGGCTCACTTCGGGATATGTTGTCAGAGTCGGTACAGCCACCGGGTTTCTTCATTCTTCACGCCGACAGAAACAAACATCTCTCTGGTAAGAAGAAGAGCGGGGGTGTATGCCTCATGATTAACGACTAGTGGTGTAATGGACCGTAGTTGATCCGTGATCCGTACGGATCACCCCCCATGTTTCGGCGCACATTGGAACCGCGGATCAATTGCAAAGTTTAACCATCATGGTGTGAAATACAGTTTTACTGCCGCTGTTACTTTTAAAAAAAAAAATTCCCCTAAGTCTCAATGCAGAGTAGCAGTGAAAAGATAAAGACTGTGTTTTACTCTGAAGCCTGAAGGTTGAGTTTAATATTTTTAAAAAGCAGTTGTGTGTACTGTTCAAATGAACGGGGCATGTTGAATCTCAACCAATCAATCCTGGATGTTTGTGTTGCAAAAAGCAAATCAGAAAAAAGAGCAGTGACAGACATAAGGCCATACTTTGTTGTGGAAAACAAAGGGTTTAAAAATATGGTGAAAGTGCTTGAGCCACACTACGAACTCCTCTCGCGCACCCACTTCAGTATGAAGATCGTGCCAGATCTTTATGAACAGGAAAATATCAAAATTGTAGACTAATTATCCAAGGCATCCTCTGTTGCCCTCACCAGAGATGGGTGGACCTCCAGGGCAACGGAAAGCTACGTGACTGTGACTGCTCACTACACCACAAAGGAGTGGGAGATGCGAAGTCCGGTGCTACAGACACGCCTCCTCTATGAGAGTCACACAGGCACAAATCTGGCACAGGTACCGCTAGAAGCAGTAGTAGGGTGGAAGCTAGAGAGGCCCAATAGCAATATCCCAGTCACCACAGATAATGCCAAGAGCCAAGTAAATGCAGTGATAGAAGCTGGACTGGGAATCTCAATGAACCCGATGGACCGCCTCCTTGAGAGGATCAGGAAGATGGTTTCCTTTTTCCACCAATGCACAACAGCCGCTCATGTGCTTAAGACCAAGCAAGAAATGCTACAGCTACCGACCCACAAGCTCATACACCATGTCACAACAAGATGGAACTCCATCTTGAGCAGCAGGCAGCTGTATACTCTGCACTGACAGACAAGACCCTGAAAAAAAATAAAGACATCGTCACCTTGTCTGATGATGACATGAAAGTGGCAGAGGAGGTCCTCCAGGTGCCCAAACCCCTCAAAACGGTTACAACTGTTGTGTCTTTGGCTATGCCGGATTAAGTGATATGACATGCTATTTTATAAAATAATTTCTCCGTAATTAATATTACCTGATTGAGCTAATCATGTTAATGTAATTAACTAGAGAGTCGGGCACCACAAAATATTATCTTATCTTTTATCTTATCTTCTGAATAAACTCTTAAAGACCTAGTAATATTTTACATCAATAGCAGTCAATATTAATCGTCATCGTAATTGTCTCATCTGAAAGTTGTAAATTCTTGGTTATCTGCCCGAACCCTGGCTAACAAGTTGATCCAGCAATACAAAATTGGGTTTAATTATTTATTTACTAAATACCTAACTAATCACACTGAATTACACATACACATAATTAAATCATAACTTAATTACAAATGACGTCATAAAGGAAAACGTCCCTAGCGGGCGGAACAGATATGACAGCTTGTTACATAAAAGAAAAGGGGCTGGGTTTGAGTGAAAAAGCGGGAAGACTGAGGAACAAGGGGAGAAGCTGTGCTATCGTAAATACAGTATCTTTTGCATTCTAAATTACCGCCCATTTGGAAAAGGAAAATGTAATAAATATTTATTCTGAGCTGCGCTTCGGTAGGTTGGTGGTAGATGGAAAGCCGTGTTGCCCAACCGAGTCCTTTGAAGAATGTCTCAGCTGGTAAATTGAATACGTTGTAGTAACGTCGTGTGGTAGACGGGATACTCTGTCTGTTCCTTCCTAACCCTCGTTTACAGCAGCTGTTGCTAACTCAACGGCTAGGAGGTATCACTTCTATAGTGAATAAGAGTTCAAAGTTCATACCATTCGCAACCAATGCTCACGCTGATGTTAGCTTCATTCTGTAGTTGTTCTCTTAACCATTCTGACATCGGACCGTTGTCCTCACATCCTCGGAACAGGAGGTTATATTGTCATCAAGGCTTTATATAGGAAGGGAGAGGAGGGCGAAGATCACATTTCATCCCATCACGAATAATTTCATATTCAAACATTTAAATTGAACAACAATTCCATGTGAATCCGATAACGCTGATGCGTAGACTTTCCACTGTAGAGTTTATGTCATCGGGGTGGCAGGGTAGCCTAGTGGTTAGAGTGTTGGACTAGCAACCGTAAAGGTTGCAAGTTCAAATCCCCGAGCTGACAATGTACAAATCTGTCGTTCTGCCCCTGAACAGGCAGTTGTTCCCACTGTATACCCACTGTTCCTAGGCCATCATTGAAAATAAGAATTTGTTCTTAATTAACTGACTTGCCTAGTTAAATAAAGGTAAAATAAATCTTATCATTGATGAGAATGTCTCAGATGACAACCGAACTGACATCATATTCATTAAGTACCACCGCATATGTTCAGTTGGTCGGAATACCAGAATATAGTTCATTTCCCCCCCACTTTCTGATGTTCCCAGAATCTCTATGTTAACCAAGGGTTTTGCAAATGTAACATCAGTAGGGTAGAGAGAGGAAAAAGGGGGAAAGAGGTATTTATGACTGTCATAAACCTAACCCCAGACTGTCATAAACCTAACCCCAGGCCAGCGTCATGACACAACCCTATTGAGCACTGAAACTGCACCATCTGTGTCCATGATCCTACCTATGAAAACAAGGATTCTACAATCCATGGCCCCAAGTGAGAAAGACAGCATCATCACTAGAGATGTCAATGCTGCCATTAGAGCCGGACCTGAATCCTGATACCTCCCTAATGTACAGGACTACCTTCATAGATCTACTGCACAGGATCCAAGGTTCAAGTCCCTGTTTAACCTAGACGTTGCCCTACGCCGGAGGACATACAGTGATCTCATCATTGTGGCCACTCTCACTCATTGTGGCCACTGAAGAGGTAAAACAATAAATGAGAGTGAATTACTTAAATAATAAATATACTACAGTCTACTCTTACAATCAAATGCAGACTGCATTATCTCCGAAGGGAATTCTCTTCGATTATAGTCACAGCCGTGTATACCCCCCCCCCCCCCCCCCCCAAGCAGATACGATACCTCAACGGCCCTGAAATAACTTCACTGGACCCTATGTAAACTGGAAACCATATATCCTGAGGCTGCATTTATTGTAGCTGGGGATTTTAACAAAGCTAATTTGAGAACAAGGCTACCTAAATTCTACTAGCACATTGATTGTAATACCTGTTCGAACAAAACAATGGACCACTGCTACTCTAACTTCCGCGATGCATACAAGGCCCTCCCCCACCCTCCCTTCAGCAAATCTGACCATGACTCCATCTTGTTGCGCTCCTCCTATAAGCAGAAACTAAAACAGGAAGCGCCCGTCCTTAGGTCTATCCAATGCTGGTCTGACCAATCTGATTCCACGCTTCAGACTGCTTCGATCACGTGGACTAGGATATGTTCCGGGTAGCCTCAGACAATAACATCGACGTATACGCTGACTCTGTGAGTGAGTTAATTAGGAAGTGCATTGGAGGTGTTGTACCCACTGTGACTATTAAAGCCTTCCCTAAAAAGAAACTGTGGAATGATGTCAGCATTCGCACAAAACTGAAAGTTCAAACCACCGCATTTAATCATGGCATGGCTACTTAAAACATGACGAATACAAACAATGTAGTTATTCCCTCCGCAAGGCAATCAAACAAGCAAAGTGTCAGTATAGAGACAAAGTAGAGTCGCAATTCAATGGCTCAAACACGAGACGTATGTGGCAGGGTCACAGACAATCACTGATTACAAAAAGAAAACCAGCCCCGTCGCGGACATCGATGTCTTGCTCCCAGACAAATTAAACAACTTCTTTGCGTGCTTTGAGAAAAATATAGCGCCACCGACACGGCCCGCTACCAAAGAATGTGGGCTCTCCTTCTCCGTGGTTGATGTGTGTAAAAAGTTTAAACACGTTAACCCTCGCAAGTCTGCCGGCCCAGACGGCATCCCTAGCCGCGTCCTCAGAGCATGCGCAGACCTGCTGGCTGGTGTGTTTACAGACATGTTCAATCATTCCCTATCCCAGTCTGCTGTCCCCACATGCTTCAAGATTGCCACCATTGTTCCTGTACCCAAGAAGTCTAAGGTAACTGAACTAAATTACTATCGCCCGTAGCACTCACATCTGTCATCATGAAGTGCTTTGAGAGACTAGTCAAGGATCATATCACCTCCACCTTACCTGGCCATCCGACTTAAACAGGCATCACTAACATTGAGAGGCTGCTGCCAACATACAGACTCAAATCACTGGCCACTAATAAATGGATTTAATAAAGGTATCACTAGTCACTTTAAATAATGCCATTTTAATAATGTTTACATATCCTACATTCCTCATCTCATATGTATATACTGTATTTTACACCATCTATTGCATCTTGCCTATGCCGCACGGCCATCGCCCATCCATATATTTATGTGTACATATTCTTATTCCATCCCCTTACATTGTGTGTATAAGGTAGTCGTTGTGAATTTGTTAGATTACTTGTTAGATATTCCTGCACTGTCGGAACTAGAAACACAAGAATTTCGCTACACTCACATTAACATCTGCTAACCATGTGTATGTGACCAATAAAATTTGATTTGAGAGACACACAACGAGAGAGTGCGAGACACACACAGATATAAAAAATGAGACAAATGCCCATTTCTCTGAAAGGTTTGGGATGGATATTGAGGGACTCAACTGTTTCTATGGCAACCAGAGCCCATTTACTCCCCATGGTGTGTGTGTGCGTGCTTGAGAAGGCCGGGATAAAGTAGAAGCAGTCTATGAAGCATGTTAGAATTCAGTGAAAAATCAAAGCTGACTGGGTTCTCACAAACCCACCTGGTTCTATTGTCAGGTTTGATGGATGCGGAGTGTGTTGTCACAGTCGGGTAATTAGAAATACCATCACCCTGAGGCTGAGCGAAGTGCCAGCGTGAGAAAGACCCTCATTAGATTGGAACATCTGTATTTTTCTAAACAAGAGTCAGTGGGGGGGGGGAGGGAAAAGCCAAACAGTGTAAAAACAAAATGGATTCTATAGCACTTTCTCCCTTTTATTCTCAGACCATCTGTGTCGTTCTGTCCCCCCCCAATTCCCTGTCTCCCCTCCGGAGAAAACACACGGAAAATGACATGACACTCAACAGCAAAAACCCTCTGAACACTGAGAAGTCAAAAGTCAAATGTAGATATGGTTGGTGGGGCCTTGGAGTGGAATCTTTCCAGAGTACATGGTTGGTGCTCCTGTCCGTGCCTCTTAAGAAAAACACAATTCAACGGAAGACAAAAAGTGGGGTCTTGCCACTCTTTGAACCTGTAGCGAGCAGATAGCTTTTACCTCTGAGCAGCGTGAGCTTCCATACTATACGGAGCCTGTCTGCTATAGCATAGAGCATTCATTCCCTCTTTATCTGTCTGCGACTTGACTGGTCTTTCTGCACTGTGAGGTTAAGACCCGACAATGTGTCTCCAGGCGGGAAGAAAAGATAGAAACACATGAACAATGTGAATGTCATTTCTGAAGAGGCTTGAACAAGCCAGCGTGAGAGCGCCTCACATTGCAGCCTCTACGCCCTATTGTTCCCCGCCTTGCTGCGACTCAATGTGATTGGTCTCCCAGGTGACGGCTCTCACTTCCTGATGCTAGTGTTTCATTGGACAAATTAGATTGTGGAAGTTTAAAAGGAAAAAATAGAAAATCCATTGAAATAATAGTGAAAGAGGGAGATATAATCCTTTTTAAAGAACTAGGGATTAAAGAGGGTGTCAGTACAATAATCAGTACAATAATTGTGAAGTCACCTGATCAGCTATTATGTCGCCCCAATATCTTTATACTGTTTGTTGAAGTGAAAGTCAAAATAATAGAGAATCAGTCCCACTCTTTCAAATCACATGACATTTTATTTATCAAGTGCTGTCACGTATACTCCCTCTCTGGCCTCTAGGTCATCAGGCTGCTGATTATCCCGCACACCTGTCACCGTCATCAAGCGCACCAGCGCCTCATGACACTCACCTGGACTTCATCACCTTGATTATCTTCCCTACATTTGTCACTCCCCTTGGTTCTTTCCACAGGTGTTATTGACTCTGTTTTCATTTCTGTGCGCTGGTTGTGTTTTGTGTTTATTGTTTTGTTTATTTATTAAAACACTCACTCCCTGTACTTGCTTCCCGACTCTCAGCGCACTCGTTACAAGTGCTGAATACAACTGGTGTAGACTTTACAGTGAATTACTTGCTTACGAACATTTCTCAACGATGCAGTTTATAAAAAAGATAGTTACTATTTTAAATTGTATCAAACACAAAAGGAATGAAATAAAAATACACAAGCATGGAGCTATAGACAGGGAGTAGCAGTACCAGATCAATGTGCAGAGTTAGGGTAAAGTGACTAGGCATCAGGACAGATAATAAGGTATTTGAGGTAGATATGTACATGAAGGCAGGGTAAAGGGACTAGACATCAGGATAGATAATAATAAGGTATTTGAGGTAGATATGTACATGAAGGCAGGGTAAAGTGACTAGGCATCAGGATAGATAATAATAAGGTATTTGAGGTAGATATGTACATGAAGGCAGGGTAAAGTGACTAGGCATCAGGATAGATAATAGTAAGGTATTTGAGGTACTGTAGATATGTACATGAAGGCAGGGTAAAGGGACTAGGCATCAGGATAGACAATAATAAGGTATTTGAGGTAGAAATGTACATGAAGGCAGGGTAAAGTGACTAGACATCAGGATAGATAATAATAAGGTATTTGAGGTAGAAATGTACATGAAGGCAGGGTAAAGGGACTAGGCATCAGGATAGATAATAATAAGGTATTTGAGGTAGATATGTACATGAAGGCAGGGTAAAGTGACTAGGCATCAGGATAGATAATAGTAAGGTATTTGAGGTACTGTAGATATGTACATGAAGGCAGGGTAAAGGGACTAGGCATCAGGATAGACAATAATAAGGTATTTGAGGTAGAAATGTACATGAAGGCAGGGTAAAGTGACTAGACATCAGGATAGATAATAATAAGGTATTTGAGGTAGATATGTACATGAAGGCAGGGTAAAGTGACTAGGCATCAGGACAGATAATAATAAGGTATTTGAGGTAGATATGTACATGAAGGCAGGGTAAAGTGACTAGGCATCAGGATAGACAATAATAAGGTATTTGAGGTAGATATGTACATGAAGGGAAGGTAAAGTGACTAGGCATCAGGATAGATAATAATAAGGTATTTGAGGTAGATATGTACATGAAGGCAGGGTAAAGTGACTAGGCATCAGGACAGATAATAAGGTATTTGAGGTAGATATGTACATGAAGGCAGGGTAAAGTGACTAGACATCAGGATAGATAATAATAAGGTATTTGAGGTAGATATGTACATGAAGGCAGGGTAAAGTGACTAGGCATCAGGACAGATAATAAGGTATTTGAGGTAGATATGTACATGAAGGCAGGGTAAAGTGACTAGACATCAGGACAGATAATAAGGTATTTGAGGTAGATATGTACATGAAGGCAGGGTAAAGGGACTAGGCATCAGGATAGACAATGATACATGTAAAATAAAGAACAGAGTATCAGCAGCATATGATGAGTATACAATTGTGTGGGTGTGTGTATGTATGTATGTGTTGTCAGTATGAGAGTGTGTGTTTGGTGTGGGAGTAATAGTGTAGTGTGTCTTAGTGAGTGTGTATCTGGTGTGTACATAAAGTCCAGTGAGTAATGCGTAAGGTCAGTGCAGATAGTCTGGGTACCATTACTTTACTATTTAGCAGTCTGGCTATTTAGCAGTCTTATGGCTTGGGGGTAGAAGCTGTCTCAGAGCTTGTTTGTCCGAGACCTGATGCTCTGGTACTGTTTGCCAGATGGTAGCAGAGTGAACAGTCTACGGCTTGGGTGGCTGGAGTCTTTGGTAATCGGGCCTTCCTCTGACAATTCCTGTTATAGGTTATAGGGGTCATGGATGTCAGGGAGCTCAGCCCCAGTGATGTACTGGGCTGTCCACACCACACTTTGTAGCACTTTGTGGTGAAGGGTGATGCAATTGCCATAGCAAGCTGTGATGCAGCCAGTCAAGATGCCTTGAATGGTGTAGCTGTATAACTTTTTGAGGAGCTGAGGGCCCATGCCAAATCTTTTCAGCCTCGTGAGGAGGACGAGGTGCCGCTGTGCCCTCTTCACCACTGTGCAGGTTTGTGTGGACCATGTTCAGTCCTTAGTGATGTAGATGCAAAGGAACTTAAAGCTCTCGACCCACTCCACAACAGCCCTTTCGCTGTGGATGGGGGTGTGCTCTCCCCTCTTTCTCCTATAGTCCACAATTAGTTCCTTGGTCTTACTGAAGTTGAGGGAGAGGTTGTTGATCCTTGCACCA
The DNA here is from genome assembly GCF_013265735.2 of Oncorhynchus mykiss. Lineage (NCBI taxonomy): Eukaryota > Metazoa > Chordata > Actinopteri > Salmoniformes > Salmonidae > Oncorhynchus > Oncorhynchus mykiss. The sequence continues at coordinate 26,516,962 of NC_048578.1, read as the reverse complement.
CACAGCTAACTCTCTGATCTCATCCATATAGGCTGATTCCTCACCGTCAGTGATCAGGCTGTGTCAGGGAGCTGTCCACACCACCCTTTGTAGAGCTTTGTGGTGAAGGACGGTGCAATTGCCACAGCAAGCTGTCTTGTTGTCAGCAAACTTGATAATGGTGTTGGAATCGTGCGCGGCCAAACAGTCTTGGGTGAACAGGGAGTACAGGTGGGGACTAAGCACCCACCCCTGTGGGGCCACCATATTTGAGGGTGGTGGCAGAACATGGCAGAAGTGTTTTTGCCTACCCTCACCACCTGGGACCAGCCTGTCAGGAAGTCCAGGATCCAGTTGCAGAGGGAGGTGTTCAGTCCCAGAGTCCCTAGCTTGGTGATGAGCTTGGAGGAGACTATTGTGTTGAACGCTGAGCTGTAGTCTATGAACAGCATTTTCACATAGTTATTTTGATTTTGAGAGAATTTTCTCCCCCATTCATCAGATGATGCAAGGCTACACTGGAGCTTGTGTCCTCATGTTTTGGATGACAACTTTCAAGGTAGAAACATTGCACAATATTTGACCTCAACAGTGAATTCACTACTTGAGTTTTTTATAAACACATATAAAAATGATAAAAATGAATAGCAATCTACAGTATGTATCTACTATCTACTATCTACTGTCTCCTACTGGGGTATAAATATGAGGTGACACACAGGCCAAGTTCCCATAGGCTGCATTCCAAACACTTAAAAGACACACCCTATCCACTCAGCCCTCAAATCATGTGGACACTTCTGATGACGGATCATGACGTCTGACGATTATACACTTGTAGGGCAAGGGGCGAGGGAGGAAGGAATGATTTTTAAATGGACTGCCCTTGCCCGGAAAATCGTTGTTCATCCCGCGATTATTGTGTTTTCAGCCAGCTTGTGGGTGCTTTATACTGTATGTGCTACAGTCAATTATGATTGCATGTCTACTTATATTAACTATATAATTGTTAATATATATATAGCTAGCAAATGATTTAGCTAACTAACTTAACCCTGCCTAGAAGGTACAATTTCCAGAAGTTAACCAATTAATACCTTATTACTTTGATGAGATGTGTTTGTGCGTTAGTAGCACAATTTCTAACTGATTTACATTTGTTTTTACTTGTATGTTGACTCCATATTGACGTTGAGGTTTTAAGTTTTGGCTGACTTTTCTTAGCGAATGTACAATCAACAAAAATTTAATTATGGGGCGTTTCAGACCCTGAAGTAAACATAATTGTACACTCGCCATTAAAAACGAGGGCTGACTTCCCTGCAAACTTCCCTTGCTTGTCTAATCCTTTGGACCAATGACAAATATGAGGGTGGGGATTCCCCCAAGGGCTTAGGGCCGAGGGCTGTCTATTTTGAGATTGAAACGCAGCCATAGTCATCCATCACTATGGGAAAGACCCGAGAATACGGCAATGAAGTGCGACCAAAGGTTGTTGAGCTGCACAAATCAGGAAATGGTGATAAGAAAATAGGTTGAACGGTTGAAAATGCCCATTTCCACTATCAGAGCAATAATTAAGAAGTTTAAAGCAACTGGAGATGTTAACAATCGGTCTGGAAGAGGACATGTGTCTATATTGACCCCACGCACAATGAGGAGGATGGTTCGAGTGGCCAAAAAAATCAGCCAAGGACCAGAACTGGAGAATTGCAGATGTTAGTTGGGTCAGAAAGTCTCAAACTATGATCAGACGCCACCTACATAACCACAAGTTGTTTGAGAGAGTTGCCATGAAGAAACTTAAGCGCCTACAGTTTGCCAAACGTTACTGGAACTTTCTATGGTCAGATGAGACCAAAATAGAGCTTTTTGGAAACCATCACCAGAGTTGGGTTTGGCGTAGACAGAAAGATAGCCATACAAAAAAGTACCTCATCTCCACTGTGAAGTATGGTGGTGGATCTTTGATGTTGTGGGGCTGTTTTTCTTCCAAAGGCCCTGGACAACTTGTTAGGATACATGGTATCATGGACTCCATCAAGTCCCAGCAGATATTCAATCAAAACCTGACTGCCTCTGCTAGGAAGCTTAAACTCAAATCAAATAAAATTGTATTAGTCACGTGCGCCGAATACAGGTTAATCCAGGCCCTGCAGTGCCTAGCTCCACTCCCATTCCCCAGGCGCTCTCATTTGTTGACTTCTGTAACCGCAAAAGCCTTGGTTTCATGCATGTTAACATTAGAAGCCTCCTCCCTAAGTTTATTTCATTCACTGCTTTAGCACACTCTGCCAATCCGGATGTCCTAGCCGTGTCTGAATCCTGGCTGAGGAAGACCACCAAAAACCTTGACATTTCCGTCCCTAACTATAACATTTTCCGACAAGATAGAACTGCCAAAGGGGGCGGAGTTGCAATCTACTGCAGCGATAGCCTGCAGAGTTCTATCTTACTATCCAGGTCTGTGCCCAAACAATTTGAGCTTTCACTTTTAAAAATCCACCATTCCAGAAACACATCTCTCTAGCTATAGACCACCTTCTGCCCCCAGCTGTGCCCTGGACACCATATGTGAATTGATTGCCCCCCATCTATCTTCAGAGCTCGTGCTGTTAGGTGACCTAAACTGGGACATGCTTAACACCCCGGCCATCCTACAATCTAAGCTTGATGCCCTCAATCTCACACAAATTATCAATGAACCTATCAGGTACAACCCCAAATCCGTAAACACGGGCACCCTCATAGATATCATCCTAACAAACCTGCCCACCAATTACACCTCTGCTGTCTTCAACAAGGATCTCAGGAATCACTGCCTCATTGCCTGCGTCCGTAATGGGTCTGAGGTCAAACGACCACCCCTCATCACTGTCAAATGCTCCCTAAAACACTTCAGCGAACAGCCTTTCTAATCGACCTGGCCCGGGTATCCTGGAAGGATATTGACCTCCTTCCGTCAGTAGAGGATGCATGGTTATTCTTTAAAAGTGCTCTCCTCACCATCTTAAATAAGCATGCCCCATTAAAAAAATGTAGAAACAGGAACAGATATAGCCCTTGGCTCACCCCAGACCTGACATCCTGTGGCGTACTGCATTAGCATCAAATAGCCCTCGTGATATGCAACTTTTCAGGGAAAAGTTAGGAACCAATATACACAGGCAGTTAGGAAATCAAAGGCTAGGCTTTTCAAACAGAAATTTGCATCCTGTAGCACAAACTCAAAAAAGTTCTGGGACACTGTAAAGTCCATGGAGAATAAGAGCACCTCATCCCAGCTGCCCACTGCACTGAGTCTAGGAAACACTGTCTACACCAATAAATTGAGAATTTCAATAAGCACTTTTTCTACGGCTGGCCATGCTTTCCACCTGACTACCCCTATCCCGGTCAATAGCCCTGCACCCCCTACAGCAACAGCCCAGGCCTCCACCATTTCTCCTTCACACAAATCCAGATAGCTGATTTTCTGAAAGAGCTGCAACATCTGGACCCCTACAAATCAGCCAGGCTAGACAATCTGGACATTCTCTTTCTAAAATTATCAGCCGAAATTGTTGCAACCCCTATTACTAGCCTGTTCAACCTCTCTTTCGTATCATCTGAGATACCCAAAGATTGGAAAGCTGCCACAGTCATCCCCCTCTTCAAAGGGGGAGACACTCTGACCCAAACTGCTACAGACCTATATCTATCCTACCCTGCCTTTCTAAGGTCTTCGAATGCCAAGTTAACAAACAGATCACCGACCATTTCGAATCCCACCATAGTTTCTCCGCTATGCAACCTGCCCGCCCGTCCAGCATCACTACTCCGGATGGTTCTGACTTAGAATATGTGGACAACTACAAATACCTTGGTGTCTGGATAGACTGTAAACTCTCCTTCCAGACTCACATTAAGCATCTCCAATCCAAAATTAAATCTAGAATCAGCTTCCTATTTCGCAACAAAGCATCCTTCACTCATGCTGCCAAACATACCCTCGTAAAACTGACTATCCTCCTAGACTTCGGCGATGTCATTTACAAAATAGCCTCCAAGACTCTACTGCAGTCTATCACATAGCCATCAATTTTGTCACCAAAGCCCATATACTACCCACCACTGCGACCTGTATGCTCTCGCTGGCTCCAGGTCATCTATAAGTCTTTGCTAGGTAAAGCCCCGCCTTATCTCAGCTCACTGGTCACCAAAGCAGCATCCACCCGTAGCACGCGCTCCAGCAGGTATATTTCACTTGTCACCCCCAAAGCCAATTCCTCCTTTGTCCGCCTTTCCTTCCAGTTTTCTGCTGCCAATGACTGGAACGAACTGCAAAAATCACTGAAGCTGGAGACTCATATCTCCCTCACTAACTTTAAGCACCAGCTGTCAGACCAGCTCACAGATCACTGCACCTGTACATAGCCCATCTGTAAATAGTCCATCCAACTACCTCATCCCCATACTGTTATTTATTCTATTTTTTTTAATCTTTTGCACCACAGTATCTCTACTTGCACACTCATCTTCTGTACATCTATCACTCCAGTGTTTAATTGCTATATTGTATTTATTTGGGCACTATGGCCTATTTATTGCCTTACCTCCCTTATCCTACCTCATTTGCACACACTGTATATAGACTTGTTCTACTGTATTATTGACTGTATGTTTGTTTATTCCATGTGTAACTCTGTGTTGTTGTTTGTGTCGCACTGCTTTGCTTATCTTGGCCAGGTCTCAGTTGTAAATGAGAACTTCTTCTCAACTAGCTGACCTGGTTAAATAAAGGTGAAATATATATATTTTTAAAACAACAGTCAAATGCTCTGAATACAACAGGTAGACCTTACAGTCAAATGCTTACTTACGAGCCCCTAACCAACAATACGGGTTTAAAAAATATGGAAATGAATAAGAGATAAAGTAACAAGTAATTAAAGAGCAGCAGTAAAATATCAATAGCGAGACAATATACAGCGGTGTACCGATACAGAGTCAATGTGTGGGAGCACCGGTTAGTTGAGGTAGTATGTACATGTAGGTAGAGTTATTAAAGTGACTATGCATAAATGAAAACAGAGAGTAGCAGTGGTGTAAAGAATGGGATAATGGGGAGGAGGGGGGGGGGGGGCAATGCAAATAGTCTGGGTAGCCATTAGATGTTCAGTAGTCTTATGGCTTGGGGGTAGAAGCTGTTTAGAAGCCTCTTGGACCTAGACTTTATTGCCTTTCCTCATCACGCCATTTTCACACACTGCATATAGACTTTCTTTTTTTTCTATTGTGTTATTGACTGTATGCTTGTTTATTTCATGTGTTACTCTGTGTTGTTGTTTGTGTCGCACTGCTTTGCTTTATCTTGGCCAGGTCGCAGTTATAAATGAGAACTTGTGCTCAACTAGCTTACCTGGTTAAAAAAATTAAAATGTAAAAGACATAGCGCTCCGGTACTGCTTGCCGTATGGTAGTAGAGATAACAGTCTGTGACTAGGGTGGATGGAGTCTTTGACAATTTTTAGGGCCTTCCTCTGACACCGCCTGGTATAGAGGTCCTGGATGGAGGTCCCAGTGATGTACTGGGTCGTTCGCGCTACCCTCTGTGCTGCCTTGCGGTCGGAGGCCAAGCAGTTGCCATACTAGGCAGTGATGCAACCAGTCAGGATGCTCTCGATGGTGCAGCTGTAGAACCTTTTGAGGATCTGAGGACCCATGCCAAATCTTTTTAGTCTCCTGAAGGGGAATAGGTTTTGTCGTGCCCTCTTCATGACTGTCTTGGTGAGCTTGGACCATGTTAGTTTGCTGATGATGTGGACACCAAGGAACTTGAAGCTCTCAACCTGCTCCACTGCAACCTCGTCAATGAATCTGAGCCGTGGTTGGAGCTTCCAGCAGGAAAATGATCCAAAGCACACCTGAAAATCAACATAAAAATGCTTCACTGACCACAGAATCAAGGTTTTGCCATGGCCATCCCAGTCCCTTGACCTAAACCCCTTAGAAAACCTATGGGATGAGCTGAAGAAGACAGTCCACAAGTGTGTATCTGAAGAATCTGGAGAGATTCTGTATGGAGGAATGGTCTCAAATCCCTTGCCATGTGTTCACCAACTTCATTACGCATTATATTGAGAAGAGCTGTTGTCTTGGCAAAGGGTGGTTGCACAAAGTATTGAATGATGGGGTGCCAATAATTGTTGCACACGTATATTTGCGAAAAATATTTGTTTTATGATATGAATGTATTTTTCTTTCAATTATTTTACTTTAATTAAAGGTTAGATTGTTGTGAATATTTTTTTTATGAAAGACCAAGGGGATAAACAATAAAGACCTTTTTTTTCCACAGCCTGTTTTGCTGATATTTATCAAGGGTGCCAATATTAGTGGAGAGCACCGTTCTGTATCTTTATTATTCAGAAACATATTTCTGTGTACACACTATTTAAGGGATCTACCTTAATCCCATGTGCCTCTTTATTTCTATTTATTGTCAATGTAAATACTGAAAAACCATGAATAAATTTGGAACATGCGTATATCAGGTGAGACAAATGCCCTTCATTACTGTGCTTGCTTTTGCCCTCATGGAGTATTACTAATAGATTGATTCAATGAGCAATGTGATTGGCTCTGCTTATAGCCCTTGTTTCCTTTGTTTGAGGTGTGGCCGCCCAGGAGAAGTTGCAGTTGAGAGGGAAGCTACGCTCTTTGAAGCTTTGTCCAAGCTCCTTTGGAACCCTTGGTTTTTGCTAAGAGAAGTATTACCTTGATAATGATTATGTTGAAATGCTTTCCCTCTACCTGCACTGAAGGCTGTTTTTGTTTGATTGAATTGCTTGTACAGTGCCTTGCGAAAGTATTCACCCTCCTGGCATTGTTCCTATTTTGTTGCCTGACAACCTTTTGGGGGGTTTGTATCATTTGATTTACACAACATGCCTAACACTTTGAAGATGCTAAATATTTTTTATTATGAAACAAACAAGAAATAAGACAAAAAAAATAGAAAACTAGAGTGTGCTTAACTATTCACCCCCCCCTCCCTAAGTCAATACTTTGTAGAGCCACCTTTGGCAGCAATTACAGCTGCAAGTGTTTCTTGGGGTATGTCTCTATAAGCTTGGCACATCTAGCCACTGGGATTTCTGCCCATTATTCAAGGCAAAACTGCTCCATCTCCTTCAAGTTGGATGGGTTCCGCTGGTGTATTGCAATCTTTAAGTCATACCACAGATTCTCAATTGGATTGAGGTCTGGGCTTTGACTAGGTCATTCCAAGATATTTAAATGTTTCCTCTTAAACCACTCAAGTGTTGCTTTAGCAGTATGCCTAGGGTCATTGTCCTGCTGGTAAAGCAAAACAGTATGCAGTGTGCTCAGTATGTATGTGTGTTATCCTCCCTCCATTTGTGCTAACGCTATGAAACTGATCCTGGGAGATGAATAAAACAAACTGTGAATTCTGACATGCCTTTGATCCTCATTTCATGTTCTTCCACTCCAGCCAAAACTGAAAGAACCTGTGTATCAATGGTAGTGTTATTCAGACCTCCCATTGTTCTTGGTGTAAACCTAGGGTGGTGTAGTCGGATATATGGTACTGAACTGAGTTCAGTCACAGTCCCTCTCGGTCAGGTTGTGACACATACAATATATCTAGTCCTAGCTATGAACCCTTCAGGACATTTAGAGCAGGTCAACAGCAGTTCTAGATAACACAAAGTAAGTGTGTACTTGAGCATCCACATTGGCTTTTGTCAGAATCTCCAACTCAATGAAGGGATAAACAGTCAGATGAAATAGTTTTGTTTCCTCTCTGTTCTCTACCTAATCTCTTAAGCCTCGGTTCTACTCTGACAAGCTAAAATGGAGGGAGAGAGGCGAAAGATGAAATTGGCTTTGTATTATTGAAAAGTGGGAGGGGATGCTATTAATTACAAAGACAACAATGTTTACAACACCATCCCTCTTTTGTTTTCACTGGTGAAACGTAGGGGCAAAAAAATACAAACCTCAAAAGAGGATTGAGGCCTTAGCGGGATTTAGAAATGTAGCTATTCGGAGCATGCCTTGTTTTTCCACCTTGCCCTTCTTTTTTTTTTTTTATCAAAAAGTGTTTTTTTTCTCAACAATTACATTTCCTACAGGAAAAATCACATTTGGTAAAGGAGGAGCAAGGGAAACCCAGGCTCAGGTGGTATGTGGCGATAATTAGCTAGCAATGTCTGGCTAGCGAAGGCCTTGTGTTGTGGAATAATTAGCAAGTAATGTCTGGCTATCGAATACCTTGTGTTGTGGTATAAGTAGCTAGTAATGCCTGGCTAGCGAGGGCCTTGTGTTGTGGTATTCTTAACTAGTAATGCCTGGCTTGTGAGGGCCTTGTGTTGTGGTATAATTAGCTAGGAATGCCTGGCTAGCGAGGGCCTCTTGTTATGGTATAATTAGATAGTAATGCCTGGCTAGCGAGGGCCTTGTGTTGTGGTATAATTAGCTAGTAATGCCTGGCTAGCGAGGGCCTTGTGTTGTGGTATAATTAGCTAGTAGTGCCTTGCTGGCGAGGGCCTTGTGTTGTGGTATAATTAGCTAGCATTGCCTGGCTAGTGAGGGCCTTGTGTTGTGGTATAATTAGCTAGTATTGCCTTGCTAGCGAGGGCCTTGTGTTGTGGTATAATTATCTAGTAATGCCTTGCTAGCGAGGGCCTTGTGTTGTGGTATAATTAGCTAGTAATGCCTTGCTAGTGAGGGCCTTGTGTTGTGGTATAATTAGCTAGTATTGCCTGGCAAGCAAATAACTTGTTGTGGTACAAGGACAGTGCCTTGCAAAAGATTTCATCCCCTTGGCGTTTTTTCCAATTTTGTTGCACTACAACCTGAAATTTAAATGGATTTAATTTTTATTTCATGTAATGGACATATACAAAATAGTCCAAATTGGTGAAGTGAAAAATAAATAAATAATAAAAACAGAAAAGTGGTGCATGCATATATATTTACCCCCTTTGCTGTGAAGCCCCTAAAAAGGATCTGGTGAAACCAATTACCTTCAGAAGTCACATAATTAGTTAAATAAAGTCCACCTGTGTGCAATCTAAGTGTCACATGTATATATATATATTTATACATACAGTGGGGAGAACAAGTATTTGATACTGCCGATTTTGCAGGTAACTTTTTATCCTAGGTACACTTCAACTGTGAGAGACGAAATCTAAAACAAAAATCCAGAAAATCACATTGTATGATTTTCAAGTAATTAATTAGCATTTTATTGCATGACATAAGTATTTGTTCACCTACCAACCAGTAAGAATTCCGGCTCTCACAGACCTGTCAGTTTTTCTTTAAGAAGCCCTCCTGTTCTCCACTCATTACCTGTATTAACTGCACCTGTTTGAACTCGTTACCTGTATAAAAGACACCTGTCCACACACTCAATCAAACAGACTCCAACCTCTCCACAATGGCCAAGACCAGAGAGCTGTGTAAGGACATCAGGGATACAATTGTAGACCTGCACAAGGCTGGGATGGGCTACAGGACAATAGGCAAGCAGCTTGGTGAGAAGGCAACAACTGTTTGCGCAATTATTAGAAAATGGAAGAAGTTCAAGATGACTGTCAATCACCCTCGGTCTGCGGCTCCATGCAAGATCTCACCTTGTGGGACATCAATGATCATAAGGAAGGTGAGGGATCAGCCCAGAACTACATGGCAGGACCTGGTCAATGACCTGAAGAGAGCTGGGATCACAGTCTCAAAGAAAACCATTAGTAACACACTACGCCGTCATGGATTAAAATCCTGCAGCGCACGCAAGGTCCCCCTGCTCAAGCCAGCGCATGTCCAGGCCCGTCTGAAGTTTGCCAATGACCATCTGGATGATCCAGAGGAGGAATGGGAGAAGGTCATGTGGTCTGATGAGACAAAAATAGAGCTTTTTGGTCTAAACTCCACTCGCCGTGTTTGGAGGAAGAAGAAGGATGAGTATAACCCCAAGAATACCATTCCAACCTTGAAGCATGGAGGTGGAAACATCATTCTTTGGGGATGCTTTTCTGCAAAGGGGACAGGACGACTGCACCGTATTGAGGGCAGGATGGATGGGGCCATGTATCGCGAGATCTTGGCCAATAACCTCCTTCCCTCAGTAAGAGCATTGAAGATGGGTCGTGGCTGGGTCTTCCAGCATGACAACGACCCGAAACACACAGCCAGGGCAACTAAGGAGTGGCTCCGTAAGAAGCATCTCCAGGTCCTGGAGTGGCCTAGCCAGGCTCCAGACCTGAACCCAATAGAAAATCTTCGGAGGGAGCTGAAAGTCCGTATTGCCCAGCGACAGCCCCGAAACCTGAAGGATCTGGAGAAGTTCTGTATGGAGGAGTGGGCCAAAATCCCTGATGCAGTGTGTGCAAACCTGGTCAAGAACTACAGGAAACGTATGATCTCTGTAATTGCAAACAAAGGTTTCTGTACCAAATATTAAGTTCTGCTTTTCTGATGTATCAAATACGTATGTCATGCAATAAAATGCAAATTAATTACTTAAAAATCATACAATGTGATTTTCTGGATTTTTGTTTTAGATTCCACCTCTCACAGTTGAAATGTAACTATGATAAAAATTACAGACCTCTACATGCTTTGTAAGTAGGAAAACCTGCAAAATCGGCAGTGTATCAAATACTTATATACAAAAAAGTATTTAGTCAGCCACCAATTGTGCAAGTTCTCCACTTAAAAAGATGAGAGAGGCCTGTAATTTTCATCATAGGTACACTTCAACTATGACAGACAAAATGAGAGAAAAAAAAAATGAAAATCACATTGTAGGATTTTTTTATTAATTTATTTGCAAATTATGGTGGAAAATAAGTATTTGGTCACCTACAAACAAGCAACATTTCTGGCTCTCACAGACCTGTAACTTCTTCTTTAAGAGGCTCCTCTGTCCTCCACTCATCACCTGTATTAATGGCACCTGTTTGAACTTGTTATCAGTATAAAAGATACCTGTCCACAACCTCAAACAGTCACACTCCAAACTCCACTATGGCCAAGACCAAAGAGCTGTCAAAGGACACTAGAAACAAAATTGTAGACCTGCACCAGGCTGGGAAGACTGAATCTGCAATAGGTAAGCAGCTTGGTTTGAAGAAATCAACTGTGGGAGCAATTGTAAGGAAATGGAAGACATACAAGACCACTGATAATCTCCCTCGATCTGGGGCTCCAGGAAAGATCTCACCTCGTGGGGTCAAAATGGTCACAAGAACGGTGAGCAAAAATCCCAGAACCACACGGGGGGACCTAGTGAATGATCTGCAAAGAGCTGGGACCAAAGTAACAAAGCCTACCATCAGTAACACACTACGCCGCCAGGGAGTCAAATCTTGCAGTGCCAGACGTGTCCCCCTGCTTAAGCCAGTACATGTCCAGGCCCGTCTGAAGTTTGCTAGAGAGCATTTGGATGATCCAGAAGAAGATTGGGAGAATGTCATATAGTCAGATTAAACCAAAATATAACCTTTTGGTAAAAACTCAACTCGTTGTGTTTGGAGGACAAAGAATGCTGAGTTGCATCCAAAGAACACCATACCTGTGTGAAGCATGGGGGTGGAAACATCATGCGTTGGGGCTGTTTTTCTGCAAAGGGACCAGGACGACTGATCTGTGTAAAGGAAAGAATGAATGGGGCCATGTATCATGAGATTTTGAGTAAAAACCTCCTTCCATCTGCAAGGGCATTGAAGATGAAACGTGGCTGGGTCTTTCAGCATGACAATGATCCCAAACACACCGCCCGGGCAATGAAGGAGTGGCTTCGTAAGAAGCATTTCAAGGTCCTGGAGTGGCCTAGCCAGTCTCCAGATCTCAACCAGCAACAGTGTGTGAAAACCTTGTGAAGACTTACAGAAAACGTTTGACCTCTGTCATTGACAACAAAGGGTATATAACAAAGTATTGAGATAAACTTTTGTTATTGACCAAATACTTATTTTCCACCATAATTTGCAAATAAATTCATTAAAAATCCTACGATGTGATTATCTGGATTTTTTTTTTCTCTCATTTTGTCTGTCATGGTTGAAGTGTACCTATGATGAAAATTACAGGCCTCTCTCATCTTTTTAAGTGGGAGAACTTGCACAATTGGTGGCTGACTAAATACTTTTTTGCCCCACTGTATATATATATATATATACACCTGTTCTGAAAGACCCGAGTCTGCAACACCACTAATCAAGGGGCACCATGAAGACCAAGGAGCTCTCCAAACAGGTCAGGGACAAAGTTATGGAGAAGTACAGATCAGGGTTGGGTTATAAAAAAAATCAGAAACTTTGAACATCCCATGGAGTACTATTAAATCCATTATTAAAAAATCTAAATAATATGTTACCACACCAAACCTGCCAAGAAAGTGCCACCCACCAAAACTCACAGGCCAGGCAAGGAGGGCATTAATCAGAGAGGCAACAAAGAGACCAAAGATAACCCTGAAGGAGCTGCAAAGCTCCACAGCAGAGATTGGAGTATCTGTCCATAGGACCACTTTAAGCCGTACACTCAACACAGCTGGGCTTTATGGAAGAGTGGCCAGAAAAAAGCCACTGCTTAAAGAAAAAAATAAGCAAACATGTTTGGTGTTCGCCAAAAGGTATGTGGGAGTCTCCCCAAACATATGGAAGGATGTATTCTGGTCAGATGAGACTAAAATTGAGCTTTTTGGCCATCAAGGAAAACGCTATGTCTGGTTCAAACCCAACACCTCTCATCACCTCGAGAGCACCATCCCCACAGTGAAGCATGGTGGTGGCAGCATCATGCTGAGGGGATGTTTATCATCGGCAGGGACTGGGAAACTGGTCAGAATTGAAGGAATGATGGATGGCGCTAAATACAGGGAAATTCTTGAGGGGAACCTGTTTCAGTCTTCCAGAGATTTGAGACTGGGACGGTGGTTAACCTTCCAGCAGGACAATGACCCTAAGCATACTGCTAAAGCAACAGTTGCGTGGTTTAAGGGGAAACATTGAAATGTCTTGGAATGGCCTAATCAAAGCCCAGACCTCAATCCAATTGAGAATCTGTGGAATTACTTAAAGATTGCTGTACACCAGCGGAACCCATCCAACTTAAAGGAGTTGGAGCAGTGTTGTGCTCAAGTTTTCTGTTTTTATTTCTTGTTAGTTTCACAAGAAAACATATTTTGCATCTTCAAAGTGATACGTGTGTTGTGTAAATCAAATGATACAAACCCCCCAAAAATCCATTTTTATTCCAGTTTGTAAGGCAACAAAATAGGAAAATTGCCAAGGGGGGTGAATACTTTCGCAAGCCACTGTAGCTAGTCATGCCTGGCTAGCGAGAGCCATGTGTTGCAGGGGCTGTCCTCTGTGGCTACGCATGGAAAATCGTATATGAGCAAGTGGATGTGCTGTGTTAAAGAAAATCTATGGGCGTGGGTGGCATGAAAGCTTATTAAAACATGATGAATTTGCCCTTGTCAAAGACATGACATGAACCAATTGGCTTGTGTGTCCTTTATAAAGGACAAGGGTGTGCTTGTGTGTGTGGAGTTGGGCGAGGGGAGCAGGGGGGGGGGGGGCGGTTCTGTGGAGATCCAAGTGTGTTTTACATCACTGGTAAACCACAGTCAGAGTACATTAAGATGAGCACTGAGACTAGTGCATAATTACTACTTTTCCGTCCTGTGACCACACTTCCTGTATAAAAGCTATGCAATTATTTGTCTGAATGTGTCGCACAGCATTCAAGCTACACTAATGACAAGCATTACAGTGTGCTGCTTATTTTCAATGAGACAGTATGTAATGGACAGTGAGACCAATGGCTAAATATTACGTTTTGTGAATGTCTAGAGAACTTCATCACTTCAAGAGAACTTTCAGGGAGAAACACGATAATCCGTTTTGAATAGTCAGCTGTAGAATCCTAAATATGGTCAGAGAATAACCTTTGACACGTTGCAGTATAAACCAAACAAGGCCTGACTACCTTTTCAACGCCTCACACTATGGCATTTTGTTTATTCACTTATTTTGAGAGATGGGACATGTCCTCTGTGACCTAACTTCTAGAGGGGTTTATCATCGACTGACCTTATCATTTCATCTACATTTCGGCCATCCCAAAAGCCACAAACTAATGAAAAAACCCAATTCCATTAAGTTCAATAAAAAAATCACTCTTTCCCTGCACTATAAAATCTGCCATTTTAAGTGGAGGTTTTGGGGACTCCCGGCAGTTGCCCTACTACAATGATGAAAACCACACACGTCTGAATGTAACCAGAGCCTATAACAATCAGAGACTTAATTACAGAGACAGGAAGAAGAAACAGAAATCATCTTAGGGGACAATGGTTGCAGGGGCCACAGAAGAACTAAACTGGACATGTTCTCAGCACTCAGCACAGGGTCCTGAAGGTGAGGAGTAGTACTCTGAAGTCTTTCCTCTCCTTCATGGAGGAGGTGGTGATGAAGGGGGTGGATGTGAGGAGGTGGGCAGCTGAGTTTTGGACATGTTGTAGTCTGGCTAGGTGGGAGGGGAGATTAAAGAGGAGGCTATTGTAGTAATCCATGAAGGCCTGGAATACTATTTTGGCATCTGTGAAGTGGAGCCCTGCACAGGCATACATTTTAAGACCGAGCCCTACCCATGCCTGCAATGTTTCTGCCCTACTCTACCCAGGCCCGATTGCTTGTGCCAAATTTAAGACCTGGCCCTGCCTGAAACTCTAAATCAGAAATAACTTCCTCCGTTAGTAAATTAGTCCATTAGCTGATCCTCTCACTCGCTCCATGTGCGCAGCTCGCTCTGCATGCACTCTGCTCATGGTGGCTCTGGGTCTGTGAGTATCCATAGCAACGACTGCTTAGGCTGCTCTGCTCAATTAAGAGTTATGAGAGAGTAGTTAGCTGTTAGCTACTTATCCATAACCATGGGAAGTAGGGATGCTGTGGGAGCTGCGGCAACCTGTAAAAAAGAAATAAGAATAAAAACAATGCAACTTTTTTTCACACACAAAATGACTGGGCCGTTATTAATCCTGTATTAGTGGACCGATATGGCCGTCTACAGCATAGGACCGATATAGCCGTCTACAGCATAGGACCGATATAGCCGTCTACAGCATAGGACCGATATAGCCGTCTACAGCATAGGACCGATATAGCCGTCTACAGCATAGGACCGATATAGCCGTCTACAGCATAGGACCGATATAGCCGTCTACAGCATAGGCAAACCCCTGTATATATTTTTTTTGCAGAACCCCCACCCCCAAATAACTTTTCGCGGCTATGTACTTATCATCGCTCTAAACTCTGACAAAACTCAAAGAAAGTTATTATTTTATGTGAAATAATCTCCCCTGTTTTATATTTGACAATGTTGAAGCACTTCTGACACCATGTTATGATCTTAGTCAGATAAAACTGTACTGTGCAGCAGAGCACGAGCAAATGGCTCAGCTTCAAAATGTTAGTGATCAATTTAGTGATACCCGAGCCCTGCCCCTACCCTAGTTACAGTATTGTTGAAAAAAACAGACCCTGTCGGGGCCAGTCGGACTCGCGTCGGGCTCAGGTTGGCTAGCAGAGCTCTATAGTGAAGGAGAAGTATGGTCAGATCTTAATCTTCTTCACTTGGAAGGACAGCCATCTCATGTTTTATCCAAATAATTTGTGGGATTCGATCAGAGGTCTAGAGTGTTTGTGTGTGTGTATAATTTAGAGAGAGCAATTGGGACAGAGAGAGAGAGGTAGATCCAGATAGTTTAAAAGAGAAAAATAGACAAGAGTCCTATTTCTCATCACATAGTCTGTGTTCTGCTAGCCAGAAGCCTGGGTGTTATATACCAGGTGGGCAACATGGACAGAATTAGCAACAGGAGATGTTGTCAGATTTCGAACATCCTGTCTGTAGTCAGAAGAACATATCTGAAGGTGTGGGCCACATTCCTGTCACTGGAAAAACATGACATACGGCTCTGATTAGCACATGACAGACACTCCCTCTGTTGCCAAACTTCCCACTATATCTCTAATAATATTTCCCCCCCACCCCATGTGATTATCTCACTCACTCAGTCACAGGCACAAACAAAATCTCTCATTTTTCCCCTCACTTACTCTGTCTCTGAACATTGTTCTGTGATGCTACAGTTGAAGTCGGAAGTTTACATACACCTTAGCCAAATACATTTAACCTCAGTTTTTCACAATTCCTGACATTTAATCCAAGTAAAAATGCCCTGTCTTAGATCAGTTAGGATCACCACTTTATTTTAAGAATGTGTAATGTCAGAATAATAGAAGAGAGTTATTTATTTCAGCTTTTATTTCTTTCATCACATTCCCAGTGGGTCAGAAGTTTACATACACTCAATTAGTATTTGGTAGCATTGCCTTTAAATTGTTTAACTTAGGTCAAATGTTTCGGTAGCCTTCCACAAGCTTCCCACAATAAGTTGGGTGAATTTTGGCCCATTCCTCCAGACAGAGCTGGTGTAACTGAGTCAGATTTGTATGCCTCCTTGCTCGCACACGCTTCTTCAGGTCTGCCCACAAATTACGGTCAGGGCTTTGTGATGGCCACTCCAATACCTTGACTTTGTTGTCCTTAAGCTATTTTACCACAACTTTGGAAGTATGCTTGGGGTCATTGTCCATTTGGAAAACTCATTTGCGAACAAGATTTAACTTCCTGACTGATGTCTTGAGATGTTGCTTCAATATATCCACGTACTTTTCCAACCTCATGATGCCATCTATTTTGTGAAGTGCACCAGTCCCTCCTGCAGCAAAGCACCCCCACAACATGATGCTACCACCCCCGTGCTTCACGGTTGGGATGGTGTTTTTCGGCTTGCAAGCCTGCCCCTTTTTCCTCCAAACATAATGATGGTCATTATGGCCGAACAGTTCTAGTTTTGTTTCATCAGACCAGAGAACATTTCTCCAAAAAGTACAACCTTTGTCATCATGTGTAGTTGCAAACCGTAGTCTGGCTTTTTTATGGCGGTTTTGGAGCAGTGGCTTCTTCCTTTCTGAGCGGCCTTTCAGGTTATGTCGATATTGGACTCGTTTTATTTTGGACATAGATATTTTTGTGCCTGTTTCCTCCAGCATCTTCACAAGGTCCTTTGCTGTTGTTCTGGGATTGATTTGCACTTTTCGCTCCAAAGTATGTTCATCTTCAGGAGACAGAACGCGTCTCCTTCCTGAGCGATATGACGGCTGCGTGGTCCCATGGTGTTTATACTTGCGTACTATTGTTTGTACAGATGAACGTGGTACCTTCAGGCATTTGGAAATTGCTCCCAAGGATGAACCAGACTTGTGGAAGTCGACAATTTTTTTTCTGATGTCTTGGCTGATTTATTTTGATTTTCCCATGATGTCAAGCAAAGAGGCACTGAGTTTGAAGGTAGGCCTTGAAATGCATCCACAGGTACACCTCCAATTGACTCAAATTATGTCAATTAGCCTATCAGAAGCTTCTAAAGCCATGATATAATTTTCTGGAATTTTCCAAGCTGTATAAAGGCATAGTCAACTTAGTGTATGTAAACTTCTGACCCACTGGAATTGTGATACAGTGAATTATAAGTGAAATCATCTGTCTGTAAACAATTGTTTGAAAAATGACTAGTGTCATGCACAAAGTAGATGTCCTAACCGACTTTGCTAAAACTCTAGTTTGTTAACAAGAGATTTGTGGAGTGGTTGAAAAACGAGTTTTAATGATTCCAACCTAAGTGTATGTAAACTTCCAACTTCAACTGTACATGCCATGGTGATAGAAGCAGACAGGTGCAACCCACTTGTTACTGAGCACCCTTTGTTAGCATACACACCTACACACCTGTTACCCTATACACCTGCACACCTGTTAGCTTACACACCTGCACACCTGTTGGTGTACACACCTGCACACCCATTATAGTACACATCTCCACACCTGTTAGCGTACAGACCTGCACACCTGTTATAGTACACATCTGCACACCTGTTAGCTTACACACCTGCACACCTGTTAGCTTACACACCACACCTGTTAGCGTACAGACCTGCACACCTGTTCGCGTACAGACCTGCACACCTGTTAGCGTACAGACCTGCACACCTGTTATAGTACACACCTGCACACCTGTTAGCTTACACACTTGCACACCTGTTAGCTTACACACCTCCACACCTGTTAGCGTACAGACCTGCACACCTGTTAGCTTACACACCTGCACACCTGTTAGCTTACACACCTGCACACCTGTTAACTTACACACCTCCACACCTGTTAGCGTACAGACCTGCACACCTGTTAGCTTACACACCTCCACACCTGTTAGCTTACAGACCTGCACACCTGTTAACTTACACACCTGCACACCTGTTAGCTTACAGACCTCCACACCTGTTAACTTACACACCTGCACACCTGTTAACTTACACACCTCCACACCTGTTAGCTTACACACCTGCACACCTGTTAGCTTACACACCTGCATACCTGTTAGCTTACACACCTGCATACCTGTTAACTTACACACCTCCACACCTGTTAGCTGACACACCTGCACACCTGTTAACATACACACCTGCACACCTGTTAGTGTACACACCTGCACACCTGGTAGCTTACACACCTGTACACCTGTTAAAATACACAACGTCACACCTGTTAGTGTACACACCTGCACACCTGGTAGCTTACAGACCTGTACACCTGTTAACATACACACCTGCACACATGTTAGTGTACACACCTGCACACCTGGTAGCTTACAGATCTGTACACCTGTTAACATATACACCTGCACACCTGATAGTTTATATATATATAGTTATTGGACATGCAAAGAAAGACAAATTACAAATTCAACAGATACATAATTTTATCCCCTATACTTATTGAAACACCTCTCTGCCCTTTTTTAGTGACCGGACCCTTTTTTTTAAATGTTTTGCCTGAAATGTAACTGCCTCCAGCTCAGGACCTGAAGCAAGGATATGCATATTCTTGATACCATTTGAAAGGAAACACTTTGAAGTTTGTGGAAATGTGAAATTAATGTAGGAGAATATAACACATTCGATCTGGTAGAAGATAGTACAAACAAATACATTTTCTATTATTTATTTTTCCTAATCTTTGAAAGGCCATAATATCTTATAGGAGTTTACGCGCAATTTAGATTTTGGCCAGCAGTGAGTGTGCAACGTTTCAGACTGATCCAGTGATGCATTGCAATACCGCACAATATTTTCTATCAAGTCTATCCAAATTTTCCGATTTGGTCAAATGATACATTTTCAGGTACATAACTATGGAGAACATGCAAAAATGATATGGTAATACAAAATGTAAGTTTATATACTCCCAGGAATGTCATACATGATAGATAATTCCCTACAAAAAACCCAACTAAACTTCATACATCTAGATGGCCGGGCGGGGTGAGTGTGGGGCCAGAGATAGCACGGGTTCAAATTGTAGAACCCAGTTCCTACATTTGAATATAAAAATGTATTTTATCAAACAAAACTGTGCTATATTTTATCTCTGGAAACCTCAGGATGACAAAACAGAGCAAGATTACTGAATGTAAGTACATAATTTACCTTCAGAGGTGAATGTATCAATCTAGTTGTCATGATAAAATATTTTTGCTGTTGTGCACTCTTCTCAAACGATAGCATGTTATTTTGTCACTGTAAGTGCAGTTAAATTAACAAGAATTTAAGCTTCCTGCCCATATAAGACATTTCTATGTCATGGAAATTTTGCTGTTACTTACAACATCATTCAAGTAACATTAGCTTACGTTGGCAACAACTGGCCTGGTATAGGGAAACTATTGAGTATTTGGCTTTTGTAATGTATTATTTCTTATATTGTTAACTTCTTGGTGACAGGGGGCAGTATTTTCACGTCCGGATGAAATGCATGCCCAAATTCAACTGCCTGCTACACATCCCCAGAGATAAGATATGCATATTATTAGTAGATTTGGATAGAAAAAACTCTGAAATTTCTAAAACTGTTTGAATCATGTCTGTGAGTATAACAGAACTTATCTAACAGGTGAAACCCCGAGGACAAACCCTTCAGATTTTTTTTTGAGGTCACTCTCTTTTCAATGGGTTTTCATTGGGAATCCAGATTTCTAAGGGACCTTCTTGCAGTTCCTCCCGCTTCCACTGGATGTCACCAGTCTTTAGAAATTGCTTGAGGTTTTTCCTTTGTGTAATGAAGAAGAAGCCCTGTTCAAAACGAGGGTCACTTCAAGTGTACTGTTAGAGGCGCGTTAACAGAAAGGTAGCGTCAGTTTGTTTTCTTCCTGTAATGAACACAGATCATCCCGTCTTCAATTTGATCGATTATTTACTTTAAAAAATACCTAAAGTTGTATTACAAAAGTTTACAGGTAACTTTTGAGATTTTTTGTATTTGTAAGATTTTTTGCCAAAGAACACCAAGATTGGCAAATTTGCCACTGGCGCCCTGTGCTCTTCACAGATGAAAGCAGGTTCATACTGAGCACGTGACAGACGTGACAGAGTCTGGAGACGCAGTGGAAAACGTTCTGCTGCCTGCAACATCCTCCAGTATGACCGGTTTGGTGGTGGGTCAGTCATGGTGTGGGTTGGCATTTCTTTGGGGGGCCGCACAGCCCTCCATGTGCTCGCCAGAGGTAGCCTGACTGCCATTAGGTACCGAGATGAGATCCTCAGACCCCTTGTGAGACCATATGCTGGTGCGGTTGGCCCTGGGTTCCTCCTAATGCAAGACAATGCTAGACCTCATGTGGCTGGAGTGTGTCAGCAGTTCCTGCAAGAGGAAGGCATTGACGCTATGGACTGGCCCGCCCATTCCCCAGACCTGAATCCAATCTGGGACATCATGTCTCGCTCCATCCACCAGCGCCACGTTGCACCACAGACGGTCCAGGAGTTGGCGGATGCTTTAGTCCCGGTCTGGAAGGAGATCCCTCAGGAGACCATCCGCCACCTCATCAGGAGCATTCCCAGGCGTTGTAGGGAGGTCATACAGGCACGTGGAGGCCACACACACTACTGAGCCTCATTTTGACTTGTTTTAAGGACATTACATCAAAGTTGGATCAGCCTGTCGTGTGGATTTCCACTTTAATTTTGAGTGTCACTCCAAATCCAGACTCAATATTATCGCTTGCACAGTGCTCCTTGGGATGTTTAAAGCTTGGGAAATCTTTTTGTATCCAAATCCGACTTTAACCTTCTTCACAACAGTATCTCGGACCTGCCTGGTGTGTTCCTTGTTCTTCATGATGCTCTCTGCGCTTTTAACGGACCTCTGAGACTATCACAGTGCAGGTGCATTTATACGGAGACTTGATTACACACAGGTGGATTGAATTTATCATCGTTAGTCATTTAGGTCAACATTGGATCATTCAGAGATCCTCACTGAACTTCTGGAGAGAGTTTGCTGCACTGAAAGTAAAGGGGCTGAATAATTTTGCACGCCCAATTTTTCAGTTTTTGATTTGTTAAAAAAGTTTGAAATATCCAATAAATGTCGTTCCACTTCATGATTGTGTCCCACTTGTTGTTGATTCTTCACAAAAAAATACAGTTTTATATCTTTATGTTTGAAGCCTGAAATGTGGCAAAAGGTCGCAAAGTTCAAGGGGGCCGAATACTTTCGCAAGGCACTGTATATAAAGAAAAAAGTATTTAATAAGAATATTTCATTCATTCAGATCTAGGATGTTATTTTAGTGTTCCCTTTATTTTTTGGAGCAGTTTATATATGTTTATTTTACGTGTTGATACAGGGCTCATACGTGAAAGTATTGTTACTGATTTTTTAAAATCTTTCACATTGGCTTGGCAGTGATTCTGATTATGAGCCGCCAATGTCTAGGTGTCCATCTCCCTCTGAAGCTGGTTCATCCAGCCAGACCCCCGCTGTCTCCGGCTCCACACCTACCCGGCAATCTTGAGTTGTGAAGTCAGTGACAAAGAAGAGGAGGTGGGGAAGAGAGAAACCTGCAGACAGAGGGCCAGAGGGCCGTTGGCACTCTGTGTTAGAAGACGATGTGGAACCAAATCCACCAGTTTTTAGACCCAAAAGGCAGCCAGGACCTCAACTAGACATGACTGCAAAGTACAGCCCCCTTCAACTTTTTCAACTGTTTTTCACCTCGCCGGTTGTTGATTCTCTGGTGTCGAACACCAATAAGTACGGGGCTAAGAAGCAAGCAGGAAAGAAAGAGGCATGGAAGACCATTTCCATGTCAGACCTTTTCTGCTACTTTTCAATGGTCATTTACATGGGGTTGGTGAAGTTGAAAACTCTAAGGGACTCCTGGAAAACGTCAACTCTCTATCAACTGCCTTTCCCCATGACTATCATGTCTTGTAAAGGTTTCTGACTATCTCACAGGCGCTTCACATCAGTGACCCAAAAGTTGATTGGCAGAATGACAAGAAGAGAGGCACACCAAGGTTTGATAGGCTGTGCAAAATAAAACCTCTCTACCCCAACATCGTTGAGGCCTGCAAGACCTATTTTCAGCCTGCCCAGAACCTGCCCAGAACCTGTCCATCGATGAGAGGATGGTAGCCTCAAAGGCCTGAATCGGTCTAAACAATACATGCGTAACAAACCAACAAAATGGGGTTGCAAACTGTTTGTTTGGCTGATTCTGTGTGTGCCATTTTTTTGTTTATGAGGAGAAAAACAATTTTGCTACCGGTAATGGACTGAGTTATGATTCCGTTATGGAGTTATTGGATTTTCAACTTCTGGGGAAGGGCTACAAACTGTTTGTGGACAACTTCTACACAAGCTCTACCCTGTTTACAGAGCTGAGGAAGCGGGATGTGTGGGCTTGTGGCACCATTTGCACCAACAGAGTGGGCTTTCCAAAGACAAAGGTGAACGACATGCCTAAGCGGGCTGAGCGGGGTACCATGCGATGGATCCGTGAAGATGGCCTGCTCTTTGTGAAGTGGATGGATACCAGAGAGGTGGTCATATATATGCTACAGTATTCACAAGTCCTTCAGTGGAGATCACGTCGTCAGGCATGTGAAGGACGGTGCCGGGGCATGGACCACAAAAAATTTCCCCATTCCAGCTGCTGTGAAGGACTGCAACAAGAGCATGGGAGGTGTGGACCTGTCAGATGTGCTGATAGGACACTACAATGTTCTCCACAAGACCATGAAATGGTACAAGACATTTTTCTATAATTTCATCGACATTGCTGTGGTGAATGCCTTCATACTCCAGAAGGAAATGGCTAAGAGCTGTGGACAGCCCCCCATCTCACAGCTAGCCTTAGGGAGCTGCTCATCCAGGAGCTTGCTAACTACAGCAAGTCCACTGCAGCACCTTTTGTCCCTTCTGCTCCAACCAGTAGTGTTCAACTGCCCAGATTCATCTCTGCAGGCATGAATCTGCCTCAGGGCAAAAAGTGCACAGTGGGGAGACGTCGTTGTGCTCCATCACCTGCACCACCTGTTCAGTAAGCCTTTGCTTCACAATATTGTAAATAGAAAATATGTAAATAGTTACCCTTGTTAATTGTTTGTTTTATTAATATTTTTATTTTTTAAATATATATTTTTTTATATATATATATATATATTTTTTTTTTTGGGGGGGGGGGGTGTTGGAATAGCATTCATGTATTTTGTATATAGTTCTTTCCTTCAAAATGTATCACTGTACCAATTTGGCTACTTGGGTAAATTTGGGTACATTTGTATGGGACACCTGGGTGACTTCAAGTTATCTGTCCAAAACTTTGCTCAGCTATTGTTGCTATCTTTTGATCTTCATTAAAATTATCCACAGCATCCTAGCTGTATGTTTGGCTGTCATGGTCATTTGAAAGATGATGCAGCAACAATAAAAAACAGAAAATGCATGTTTATTTCCTTGTATTTTCTTCTACCAGATCTATTGTGTTATATTCTCCTACATTCACATTTCCACAAAATTCATAGTGTTTCCTTTCAAATGATAGCAAAATATGCATATCCTTGCCTCTGGGCCTCAGCTACAGGCAGTTAGATTAGGGTATGTCTTTAGGGGGGGGGGGTACCCCAAAGAAGTTAACACCCCAGCCATCCTACAATCTAAACTTGATGCCCTCAATCTCACACAAATTATCAATGAACCTATCAGGTACAACCCCAAATCCGTAAACATGGGCACCCTCATAGATATCATCCTAACCAACCTGCCCTCCAAATACACCTCTGCTGTTTTCAACAAGGATCTCAGCGATCACTGCCTCATTGCCTGCGTCCGTAATGGGTCTGCGGTCAAACGACCACCCCTCATCTCTGTCAAACGTTCCCTAAAACACTTCAGCGAACAGGCCTTTCTATTCGACCTGGCCCGGGTATCCTGGAAGGATATTGACCTCATTCCGTCAGTAGAGGATGCCTGGTAATTCTTTAAAAGTGCTTTCCTCACCATCTTAAATAGGCATGCCCGTTCAAAAATGTAGAACCAGGAACAGATATAGCTCTTGGTTCACTCCAGACCTGACTGCCCTTGACCAGCACAAAAACATCCTGTGGCGTACTGCATTAGCATCGAATAGCCCTCGTGATATGCAACCTTTCAGGGAAGTTAGGAACCAATATACACAGGCAGTTAGGAAAGCAAAGGCTAACTTTTTCAAACAGAAATTTGCATCTTATAGCACAAACTTTAAAAAGTTCTGGGACACTGTAAAGTCCATGGAGAATAAGAGCACCTCCTCCAAGCTGCCCACTGCACTGAGGCTAGTAAACACTGTCACCACCGATAAATCCGCGATAATTGAGAATTTCAATAATCATTTTCTATGGCTGGCCAGGCTTTCCACCTGGCTACCCCTACCCCGGTTAACAGCCCTGTACCCCCCACAGCAACTTGCCCAAGCCTCCCCCATTTCTCCTTCACCCAAATACAGACAGCTGATGTTCTGAAAGAGCTGCAAAATCTGGACCCCTACAAATAGTCAGGCTAGACAATCTGGACATTCTCTTTCTAAAATTATCTGCCGAAATTGTTGCAACCCCTATTACTAGCCTGTTCAACCTCTCTTTCATATCGTCTGAGAGCCCCAAAGATTGGAAAGCTGCCACGGTCATCCCCCTCTTCAAAGGGGGATACACTCTTGACCCAAACTTCTACAGACCTATATCTATCCTACCCTGCCTTTCTAAGGTCTTCGAATGCCAAGTTAACAAACAGATCACCGACCATTTCGAATCCCACCGTAGTTTCTCCGCTATGCAATCTGGTTTCCGAGTTGGCCAAGGGTGCACCTCAGGCACACTCAAGGTCCTAAACGATATCATAACCGCCATCGATAAGAGACAATACTGTGCAGCTGTATTCATCGACCTGGCCAAGGCTTTCGACCTTGTCAATCACCACATTCTTATCGACAGACTCAACAGCCTTGGTTTCTCAAATGACTGCCTCGCCTGGATCACCAACTACTTTAGTGTTCAGTGTGTCAAATCGGAGGGCCTGTTGTCCGGACCTCTGGCAGTCTCTATGGGAGTGCCACAGGGTTCAATCCTCGGTCCAACTCTTTTCTCTGCATACATCAATGATGTCGCTCTTGCTGCTGGTGGTTCTCTGATCCAGCTCCACGCAGACAACACCATTCTGCATATTTATGGCCCTTCTTTGGACACTGTGTTAACCTCTATAGGGGGTGTGGGACGGGAGCGTCCCACCTGGCCAACATCCAGTGAAATTGCCGAGTACCAAATTCAAAAACAGAAATACTCATTATAAAAATTCATAAAACATACAAGTGTTACACATCAGTTTAAATATTAACTTCTTGTTAATCCAACCACCGTGTCAGATTTTTTTTAAAAAAAGGCTTTACAGCGAAAGCATACCATGTGATTATCTGAGAACAGCGCCCAGCAGACAAATCATTACAAACAGTTACCAGCCAAGTAGATGAGTTACACAAGTCAGAAATAGCGCTAAAATGAATCACTTACCTTTTCACTCACAAGACTCCCATTTACTCAATAAAAGTTTGTTTTGTTCGATAAAGTCCCTCTTTATATCCAAAAACCTCAGTTTTGTTCAGTAATCCACAGTCTCAAAGGCAGTCACAACAGGCAGACGAAAAATCCAAAAGGTATCAGTAAAGTTCATAGAAACATGTCAAACGATGTTTATAATCAATCCTCAGGTTGGTATTAGACATAATAATCAATAATATTTCAACCGGACAAAAGCTTTGTCAATATAAAAGGCGCGCTCTCTGTCGAGCGCATGAAAAACCTCTGGGACACTGCAGTGTCCACTCAATCAGAGTGGTCTTACTCCCTCATTTTTCAGAATACAAGCCTGAAACAATTTTTAAAGACTGTTGAGATCTAGTGGAAGCCATAGGAAATGCAATTTGAGTCCTAAATCAATGGAATCTGGATAGGCAGTCAATGGAAAACTACAAACATAAAACAATCCCACTTCCTGGATGGATTTTTCTCAGGTTTTTGCCTTCCATTTTAGTTCTGTTATACTCACAGACATTATTTTAACAGTTTTAGAAACTTTGGAGTGATTTCTATCACAAATCTACTAATGATATGCATATCCTAGCTTCTGGGCCTGAGTAGCAGGCAGTTTACATTGGGCACGCTTTTAATCCGGAGGTGAAAATATTGCCCCCTACCCTAGTGAGGTTAACCAACATCTTCAATGCCATACAACTCTCCTTCCGTGGCTTCCAACTGCTCTAAAATGCAAGTAAAACTAAATACATGCTCTTCAACCGATCACTGCGCCCGCCTGTTCAGCATCACTGCTGTGGACCGTTCTGACTTAGAATATGTGGACAACTACAAATACCTAGGTCTCTGGGTAGACTGTAAACTCTCCTTCCAGACTCACATTAAGCATCTCCAATCCACATTTAAATCTAGAATCGGCTTCCTATTTCGCAAAAAAACATCCTTCACTCATAATGCCAAACATACCCTCATATAACTGACTATCCTACCGATCCTTGACTTCGGCAATGTCTTTTACAAAATAGCCTGCAACACTCTACTCAGCAAAATGGATGCAGTCTATCACAGTGCCATCCATTTTGTTCTCCAAAGCCCCATATACTACCCACTACTGCAACCTGTATGCTCTCGTTGGCTGGCATTCGCTCCATATTCATCACCAAACCCACTGGCTCCAGGTCATCTATAAGTCTTTGCTAGGTAAAGCCCTGCCTTATCTCAGCTCACTGGTCACCATAGCAGAACCCACCCGTAGCACGCACTCCAGCAGGTATATTTCACTGGTCAATCCCAAAGCCATTTCCTCTTTCGGACGCTTTTTCTTCCAGTTCTCTGCTGTCAACGACTGGAACAAACTGCAAAAACCACTGAAGCTTGAGACTCATATCTCCCTCACTAGCTGTAACTTCTTTGGGATAGGGGGCGGTATTTTGACGTCTGGATGAAAAGCATGCCCAAGGTAAACTGCCTGCTACTCAGGCCCAGAAGCTAGGATATGCATATAATTGGTAGATTTT